>NC_056735.1:435140446-435293364 GCF_019279795.1 Protopterus annectens
TGGTCATAGAGCTTTGTCCTATTAATTCAAACACACCAATCCATGTATTTAATTCATAAATATTAATGTCTTTCACCATAAAGTGCTTTAGTGCTTGTTGTTAAAAATATGAATTTAAAAATATATACACTTCAAAAGTGACATTAAAAACTGACATATGACAATAAATACTGAATAAATAATATTAATTAATTACTTATATAAATAGAAATATATAAATATATATGTATATAAATAAATAAACAAAGTTTGTGATGTTAAATCCTTAAAAATGTATTATAAAAGCTGGGGACTCATTTTCCATACATTGGTGATGCCATCTAGTGTCCATATTCAGAACTACTCTATAATTTATTAGCTCTTATTTTTAGTAGAGGTGAAATTGTTAGGAATTCATTGATTCCTGGACTAGTGTTGGAATCTAGGTTGATCTGCCACCATAACTCCTTACTTTCCAGAATTTCCTCCCATAGACCTCCCCTGATGTCTGGCTTAACCTGATCCAACACATAAAATTCAAATTTAGTTTCAGGGCATATATTGCTATGTTTGTATAATGCGCTAGTATTTTTAGCTTTCAGAATGTCATAATTGTGTTCGTATATTCTACGTTTCAAGCATCTCTCAGTTTTGCCCACGTAGAACGACTGACATTTCTGACAAATAGCAATGTAAACTACCCCTCTACTGTCACAATTATAATAAGTCTTACTTTGTATCCTTCTCTTTCTACTTGCTATGTATATTTCTGCCTTGTTCATAATAAATGGACATTGTTGGCATCTTCCACATTTATATGTCCCCCTCCTCATTATGTTTCTATCCCTAACTGTTTCACTCTTCCTTTCTAAAATTTTACCTATGTTTGGTGGATTTTTGAACACTATCTTTGGTTCCATTCTAGGTATCTCCTCTATATCTGTTAAGGAACTGAATCTATTCCATTCTTTTTTAAAAAAATCTTTTAACTTCAGATTTGATCTGTTATATTCCAACACTAAACTTCTCATATAAATATCATGGTCATTTTTCTTCTTATTTACTTCTGGGTTATTTCCCAACTCCACATTATGTGTATTCCCCTTGCCTAAAATAGGTTTGAATCTGCCCGACCTTCCATCCTCAACTTCGCTCCTTAGCTTACTAATAAACTCCTCTGGGTATCCACGTTCTTTAAACATACTATGTAATGTCTTACATTCATCCAGAAAATCTGAGTCATTTGATGTCATTCGTGAACCCCTTACAAATTGTCCTTTGACAATATTCTTCTTACTATGTAAGGGGTGAGCACTGTCATAATGTAAGAAGGAGTTCACATATGTCTCCTTTCTATGTACCTTACTCTCAAATTTTCCTGCCCTTTTATATATTTCAATATCTAAGTATTTCAAGGACTCATTACTGATAGTATATGTAAACTTTAGAAACTTAGTGGTTTGATTGATATATTCCATAAATTCCAAAAAACTTGCTTCGCTACCTATCCAAAAAATGACAATATCGTCCAAAAATCTATGGTATACTGTCCATAGTTCCTTAAACTTACAATTAGTAATAAACTGTTCTTCCCATTTGGAAAGTACGATATTGGTATATTACTTGCCTCAAACAGATGACCTATGCAGCCCGACTAAAAAACTCCATCTGTACTCAGTTGCATACCTCTTACAAAGAGGTGTTCTCTGCTTGACATACAAGGCCATGTCCAACCCAGAATTGATGGATATGCTCCACCTAAAAAAAAACAAAATCCCTGAGAGCCACATGCTCTAGGGATATAAACCTTACCACAACGATAAATAGGATGTGTTGGAGAGATAGATTTCTGACCCAGAGACTCCCCATGCTTTGGAACAAGATTCCAATATACATCAGGCAGAGCCCCTCACTAGCACTCTTCAAGAGAAACTTTGACGGGTGGATGAGAAACAGAAAATTTACCCCGGGGATCACTGCAGTGGCTCTTCTGGACAGAGGTGCAGGGAACTAATGGCTCTGCTGGTCAGAGGCACAGGGAAGTAACCTAAGGGGGTGGTGAAAACCAACACACTCTAGCAAGGCTTATAAATGCCCTTGGGCACTTAGCTAGGAACCTATGAACCTATGAAAATCGACTTTGTGAAAAGTCGACCATGTAAAGTAGACCCATATTTATATATATATATATATATATATATATATATATATATATATATATATGGGTCTATATGACTTGGTCAACAGTTCATATGATCGACTGTTTATTTGGTCGACAGTTCATTTGATCGACAAGCATTTTAGGTGGGGGGCTGTGCCCCCCACACCCCCCCCCCAACTATATATATCAACTCCAGGGTCACACAACATTGGGGAAGGGGGAAAATGCTTGTCGATCAATTGAACTGTCGACCAAATAAACAGTCGATCATATGAACTGTCGACCAAGTCATATAGACCCATATATTTATATATATATCTATATATATATATATATATATATATATATATATATATATATATATTTCCATGCAACAATTCTAATTTTATTGATCAAGGACTGAGCTTTTAAGAGCATGGGTTTGGGCAATTTTGGACTGATTTACTATAACAGGAAGAATTAACAAAATGTTTACTTAAATATTATAACAAAAATGAAAATATTAGGAAAACAACAGATGAGAGAAATACAGAATTGCGATTGGGAAATGAATGTTGTATGCAATGTAAAGTGGGATGTTCTGCAACATTTACCTAGTATAATATTTCTAGAAGGTTTTACGGGTACAGTAAAGTACCAGGGACACCTACAAAAAGTTTTTTTTTTTTTTGGAGCATGGAACATGTAATTCAATAAAAAGGTTAAGTACAACCAATGTGGAGATATGAGTCAAACAACAAATAAATTTGAAAAGGAAAGCAGAATGTGTAGGGTAGAATGCTGTGTCTGTTCCACTAAGTGCAAAAAAGAAATTGTAACAGTACAAGAGAAAAACATAGGAGTTATCAAAACTGTGAAATAATTATAGAACAAACAAGGGCGGATGAGAAGGAGGAAGTGACTGCAGAAGGTGAGGCTAGTTTATTGAATAAATTTATATACATATAGGCTTACAGGAAGCTAAAACTTAGACATATAACATGCTTGGTCAACTGTTAAATGAACAATCAAATCAAGCAGAAGGGAAAAAGGAGGGAATTTGTTAGAACAGAGAAAAAAAAGTACAGGACAAAGGGTAAGAGTAAGGAAAAAGAAGTTTAGAAATATCCCCCCAAAAGCAGAAAAAAATAATAATGTTAGAGTGGTCTTGATTAATGTTAACAGTCTTTATTAATTTCTCCAAATCTTTTGAGTTTCTAATACCATGATGTGAATGGACCCCATTCCTAAGTCAAAATACAATTAAAGTTCCTGAAATTAGTATTGGTTCAATTTTTGATGTCAGCCAAAAGTGCTCTTCTTAGCACCCACAGTGTGCCCAGTAATACCTCCTTCTGCTATTTATATAGGGTTACATGTATTAGTAACATATCTAAATATGGTTGTAGATTCTTTTTTAGAAGACCCATTGCTCCTGCTACTCTTGGAACTGTCTGGATATCTTTCTTCCACATTGCTCTCATTTCTGCCTGCAAATCCTGACATTTTATGACTTTGTGTGTCTCTCTATGCAGCACACTGTAGTCACTGGGTGTGGCAATTTCAATGGTCAATGCTACTTTTGTCTTCTTTTCATAGACAATTACATCTGGTTTTCTAGCATCTTGAACTGTTGGTAATGGGTGATCCCATGTGATATAAACTTCATCATTTTCTATGATGCTTTGTGGCTCATCTTTCCAGTGTTTTTCAGCCACATCATTACCATAATGTTTGCGCAATTCCCAGTGTAACAATCTTACCATATTATTATGCCTTTTAGTATACAGTCCTTCTGCCATTAGTATGTCACAACCAACAACAATGTGTGTGACTCTTTCCAATTCAGTTTTACAAAATCTACATTTGTCTGTTTCTCCTACATGTCCAATGGACTTTGTAAACCAATGTGTACGTAGCCCACAATCTTGGACTGCCAATTTCATTTCTTTGTTTGAATTCCTGCATTTGTTCCAGATCAACATGAGGTTCTTCCAGAAGTTTTCTATACTTGCAACTATATTTATGCTTTTTCCACATTTCTTATCTTCTTATCTGGTCCTTCACTTTATATTCTTTCTTTTGTTTTTTGGCACATTCAGTTGCTGCTTGACTTTTATCTGCTTCTGATTTGATTTCCATTTCTGCTTCACGGCAATATGCTTCTGCTAGATTAAGCAGAGAGGTCATCTTAGATTTATTCTCCTCATGTTTTAAAGCTTTCACTATGTTTGGGTCTTGTGAGGTCAGCAGATATGTGTGGAGTCCCATAATTGCAGATCTATGCATGTAATCAATTCCAAGGAGGCCCATCCTTCCTTCAGAATGGGGGATATATAATCTTGGTATGCAATGATTTTATAAATCATTTGATGAGCATGAAGCATCCTTCTTGTTTTCTTATCTAATCTATCCAACATGTTTTGGGGACAGTCAGTCACCCCAAAACTGTAAGTTAGGACAGGAAGAGCAAATTGGTTTATAGCTTGGATTTTGTTCCTAGATGTCAATGTTGTCTTCAGGATTAATTTAAGTCTTCTGAAGTATTCCTTACTACATTTTATTTGCATTTGTTCATGTTTTGTTGTTGATCCTTCATCACTTCCCAAATATTTATTCACTCCCTCTTACTCAAGTTGTTTTGTTTCACATTCTTGTCCCAAACTGATGTTTTCCTGGTGCTGCAGTTTTCCTGCTTTTGCAAATTTATTAAAACCAAATGACATTCTTATATCATCTGAAAAGGTTTTGACAACCTGCAGTTTTGCTTTCAGTTCCTCATCTGATGAGGTATACAGTTTTAAATCATTGACAAAGAGAAGATAAGTATTTACATGATGGTTTCTAGGAGCCAAATTATAGCCATGGCCTAAGCTGTTAAGTAAACATCTTAATGGGTTAAGGGCAAGGCAGAATAGCAATGGTGACAGAGAGTCGCCCTGGAATATCTCCCTTTGAATTTTTATCCCTGTGATAATAATTTGCCCTGTATCATGGCTTAATTGCAAAGAGGTCTGACGCTGTTTCATGGTACTGTAATGTAGTTGATCAGTTTAGGGTGTATCTTATACATTTTAAGCATTCTTTTATCCATGAATGTGGGATACTGTCATATGTTTTTTTTAGTCAATCCATGCCATACTTAGGTTCTATCCCTTTTTACAGTTCTCCACTATGACTTTATTTAACAACAAATAATAATTTCATCCATATGTCTTTCTTTTATTGCCCTTTTGTTCTACTGCCATAATTTAGTTTTCTTCTAAAGGACAATAAACTCTGTCATCATCAATTCCAATGTATAATTTATACATCATCAGAAGGCAAGTTACTGGCCTATAATTTTTATGGTAGCTTGCAGGTTCACTCTTAAGTAGGAGCATTGTTTTTCCTGTTGTTAGCCAGGTTGGTGTCTTTTCAGGGTGCACATAATGGATCAATCTTCGTGCAAAGATGTTAATACTTTTAGCCAACAGTTAGGTATTGCATCTGGGCCTGGGGTTTTCCAATTAGAGGCTTTTTTTAACTTTGTTTCAATCTCTCTGGCTGTTACTTCATCCCATTTCATATCCTGTACCTTTAAACTTCTTATTCTTTCTTTTACTTCTCCTATAGGTTCATAGGATCATAGGTGTGTACTAGGTTAATGACCCTGGAGCCTTTACAAGCTTAGTCCATAGAAGTGCCCTGGCATTGTGCCGCCTGACAGTAGTTTCCAGTGCCTCTATCAAATAGAGCCACTGGACTGATCCCTGGGGTGAACTTTCTATTACGCATCCACTCATCAAGATTTCTGTTGAAGATGGACAGCAAGGTGCTCTGCTTGACATGTATGGGAAGTCTATTCCAGAGCATGGGCAGTCTCTGGGTGAGGAACCTTTTCCTCCAGCATGTTCTGTTGATTGTGGTAATGCAGTTGAAGTCTCTGGAGTGTGCAGTGTGCAGGGATTGGGATTTCTTTAGATATAGCATTTCTAACACAGCTGGGTCAGACATGGCTTTGAAAGTCAAGCAGAGATTGTCTCTAAGTAGGTGATATGAGACAGAGAATAGCGGGAGTCTCCTGAGGAGGTCCATGCAGGACATGTATTTAATGCCTAGGATCATCTTTGTGAGGTACTTCTGTGGCCTCTCCAGCTGTTGCAGGTATTTAGTGAGGTACATGCCAAATGGGGCATTATACTCGATGATTGCTCTAATGAGGGAAGAGTAGAGAGAGATATAAAATGTGCCACATAGAAGGACTTTCTCACCACAGTGGCAAAGTGGTGGTCAAAGGAGAGGTTGGTGTCAACCTGCATCCCCCGATCTGTTCTAACACCTTCAGTGTTCAGTGGGCTCCCATTGATGTGGTAATTAATGGGAACTGAGTTTTTACCAAAGGGGATGACAATGCATTTTTTGGTGTTAAGCTTAAGCCATGGTTTCAACACCAGTCATTGGTCTCAGTGAGGCCTTTCTGTAGGATGTCTGCATCACTTGGGGAGTTAATAATGGCTCCCAGCTTGCAGTCATCTGTGAACTTGGTCAGTTAGAGTCTCTTTTTGTTGGGCTGGACTTCTGAGAAGTAGATAACGAACATGAGATGACCCAGAACCGATCCCTGTGGGATTCCACTCATGGCTGGCCGGCAGTCTCACTTGGAGTTCGCAACTTTCACACTGTGTCTTTTATCTGTTAGCCAATTTGCAACCCACCTAGTGATATAGGGGTTGATGCCTATTTTGCTGAGTTTATCAATAATTCCAGAGTGAGGAATGGTACCAGAGCCCTTGGCCAGCTCAAGGTAGGCTGTATGCACTGCCTTACCTTCATCCAAAACCCTGGTGACTGACTCAAAGAAGTCAACCAGGATGAGCAGGCAGGATCTCCCTTTCACCAAGCCAAACTGTGTGGGGTACAGAGTTTGGAGATTTCCTATATCTTTATTAATCAGGCCCATGATGATGCGTTCCAGAGCTTTGCATGTCAGACTCGTCAGGCTAATGTGGCAATAATTCCCAGGGTCTTTAGTTGCTCCCCCTTTATGGAAAGGGATGACTGTAGCAGTGCATCATTTGGTAGGGACAAAGCCTGAGGTAAGGCTGTGACTGAATAGGGCACACAGATGTGGTTCCAGTTCACTTTGTAGTTCATGTAGAACACAGCCAGGGATATTATCGGGTTCCATGGAAGCTATATTCTTGGGCTTAGACAATGCAGCTTTAACCTGTGCTGCAGTAATGCTGGATGCCTGGCATTCTTCTGGTATTGTAATTGGCCCTTTGGGGGGGAGAGGGGTAAAGTTGGCACTGAATCTGTCCGCCAGTATGCTGGCAATATCTGTTGGCTCAGTATAAGAGGTACCATTATGCAGTAACTCAAAGCAAATCTGGGTATTGACATGGAGGTTCTTGATATAACTATAGAAGGCTTTGTGATTGTTTTTAATGTCTGCCACAATTCTGCCTTCATAGCTGGCTTTATAGGATTTGATGAGGGATCTCACCTTTTTGTTGAGGCTAATAAGAGTTTTTTTTCCAGTCTTTGGACTTCACCTTTTTCTGCAACAGTTTCTTCTTTCTGTTGTAGACTTTCTTAATGGCAAGGGACAACCATATTGGCTTCCTTTTTTTAGAGGAGAGGGTCTTGGATCTGTTGGGTATGGCTAGTTCCATGCTTATATGTACATGTTCTTACAGTGCATTGGTGTATGATTTGGCAGTCATGCAGCTATGTTCCATTAGCATGGGCACCATGAAGTTAGCCACCTCTGTTTTTAGGAGTCCAAAGTCAGCTTTGAAGAAGTTTTTCAAGGTGGTTACCTTTGCAGGGGGTGTGGGTGACATGTGGATTTCCATGATGATTAGTTTATGCATTTAGCATCTTTGTTATGTTCCACAAAATCTTCATAGATACTTCTCCAAAATGTATCTATTTCTTTTTTTATTTGTGGTCTTTCAATTCCTTTTACCTTGCTTCCCAATTCTCTATAAAAGATTTTTGGGTCATCAATAAATTGCTTATTTTGTACTTTTCCGTTATATTTATCTGCGTATCTTCTAACTTTTCCACCTGTGCTGAAATTTTTAGTTTGTTATTTGTGGTAGTGCATGATATATCCTGGTCTCTTCTAATATTGCACTTTGCTTTTGTCACATCTATCTTTCTTATAATTTTTTTTAATCTGTTCTCTCTTCTATAGTCTTCTAACAGTGACACTTCTTGTTTTAATTGCTTTATAGTTTTCTCTATTCAATACTTTCATGATGGTATTCGGTTTCCCTCCTTTCTTTCCCTCACTACCCTGTGTTGTTGTGATAGAACTTTATTAGCTATTAATTTAGCTGCACAATAATATATCTTGTTTACTACTGTTATATTGCATGGATCTCGATGGACAGTCCTAATTACTGTGTTCATTTGTTTTATCAGACTTCTGACCTTTTGGGTTTTTGTTGACATTCTGCGGTCTAATTCTTTCATTGATCTTAATGTATCTGTCTATGTCTATTAAATTAAGCAATTTTTCTCTTAGCTCATTTTCTTCCAAACTGAGGGCACATCCCTTGTTTTCCATTTCCTGTGGGCATTCTATATAAAGTTCTATTGCATCTTCCTGTGGCACATTCTCTTCAGTTTCATCCTGTGCCATCCGCTGCTCTTTCATATGGGAACTCGGTGCCCTATCAGTCCTCAACATTGACTGCATCAGAGTTTCCACCATTTCCTGTTCCTTCTCTTGCTGTCTAGGTTCAAGTGAACATTTATACTGGTTTACTGTGGAAGGTTCCAAAACATCTTCATATGGCACCTGACCAATTGCTTCCTGTTTCCCCTTACTTTGGATATCCAATTCTCCATCCTGTTGTGGTGCTTTTTCAATTAGATTTTCTACACTGAATCCTTCACTTTGCAGGTACTCCATAACCCCAGTTTCTATTTATTTAACTTCTCCATTACTAATCTCCTTTTCTACTTTTCCTCTTATCTCCTTATTTTTTGTATTGTAAAGTTTTCCATGTCTGTATTCCTTTGTCTGTATTTCTCTTCAAATATGTTTGGAGCTCCTCTTTTTGTACTGGTTAGTTTTGTTTTCTCCTTTGCATAAATATTACACCATAATAAATTTATTTTTCTTTCCCATGTCCATATTTCTTCTTTAGATGTCGCCTGATCTTCTTGCTTCTCCTTCCTTTGGGGACACTCTATCTTGCTGTGATGTAACCTGTATTAGACCTTCTACATCAAATCATTCACTTCACAGGCACACCGTAACTTCAACTTCTATTTTTTAACTTCTACTTTACTAATCTTCTTTTCTATGTTCCCTCTTTGTGATTTTATTTTTTTTATTGTGAAATGTTCCATATCTGGATGACTTTGCCTGTATTTCTCTTTGAATATCTTTGGGGATGCCTTCTTTATATTGATTAATTTGGCTTTCTCCTTTGCATAAATATTACACCATATCAAATCTCGTTTTCTTTCCCATGTCCATATTTCTTTTTTATACTTTTCAAATATCTCTCTAGGTTTTGTTGTTTATATTTTCACACTTCCTCAGATGGTTCTTTTTCCAAATAGATCAAAGTTTCTTGAGCTATATACTGTTTTTCACAAATCTGTTGTTTAATGACCACAATTTTTCATTTGAATCTTCCTGACAGTTTTTTCCTGTTGAAGTATTTTTCCTCTCATTTCTCTCTTAATCATTTTGTATATTTATTGTCTGGAAATTTTAGGCTTTTTGCATAATAGTAACAATACATAATTGCTATCTTATCCTCAGTAGTCCGCTTTATCATCTTTATGGCTCTTCTTTGGCCTATCAGTTTTTGTGACTTTTGTGGACTACTACTTCCTTCTACCACAGGAGGCCATTCTCCCCCTGGGCCTGACCTGGCCCCACTGTAGGAATTTTTCCATATTTTAAGGATTCTACACTGTCATCATTTCTAGTCCTGGCACTAGTGTGCCTACCTGGATTGGGCACTTTTTTATCCTGGGTCTTGTGCACCCAACTCTCTTTTTTAATTTTTAACCTACTTCTGTCCATGCTGTATGCTATATAGATACAGTCTATATATCAGTGTCACCTTGGTGAGATTTTGTAAAAAACAGGGTCCACCTTGCGAAGGTACTCACCAAGACTTGAGGATGAATTCAATTTCAGCAATACAACTCTCCTTTACTTGCTGACTTATCATCTCTCAATTCAGACAGCCCTGTATCAATAGTGGAATGGAGTGGAAGTTTATGTACTGAAATTATCTGTTTATAAGACATGAGGGTTAAACCTCTCAAAGAGAGAAAGCAAGATGAAAAATTATGGGGACACAAAATTTTGTAGAATTTAGGAAATGAACAATGTTCAGGAGTCATAATTTTAATGAAGGAGTAAAATTATTAGACATTATTGCTGTTTAGGGTAAAGTAGAATAACTGTAAAAGATATCAGACGGGGAAACAATGTATTTAGACTAATGGGGGTTATGCATGCTCTAATGTTAATGAAAGGGAAGAGGGTTTTTTTAAAATAATACTGTATGTTATGGTTAACATGATTACTATTATAATGGAAAATCTTAAATGTGATTTGAAGAATAAGAAAAAAGTAAATCATGCTGTTAACATTTGCAGGACATAATAAAGTGGGGCAGTTTACAATTATGGAATAGATGACATTTTACAAATATAAGAAGATTACACAGAGGTAGACTACTTTCTTAATGTCTGAACATCTTACAGAGAATGACATTTGTATTATCATAGGATCACAGGATCATAGGCGGTTACTAGACTAATTGCCCTGAGGCACTTACAAGCCTAGCTATGTTTTCCCTCTTGTATTGATGCTATTAACAGATCTAACTCAACATCTGCTGCCCCTGTCCTGAAGGGACACATGTGAAACCTGGGGGTGAATTTGCAATTTCCCATCCAATCATTCAGATTACTCTTAAAATGGTTAATGCTATGCTCTATTTTACTAGGATTTGCAGCATATTCCAGAGTAGGGGAAGCCTATGGGAGATGAACCTGTCTCTCCAGCAGGTGCTGTTGATATTGCTTCTCATGTTGAGATTGCTAGAGCGGGTGCAATGAGTATAATTTGACTTGCTAAATTGTAACGTTTCCATTAGTGCAGGATCTGAGGTTACCCTATAAACAAGGCAGAGCTCACCCCTGAGTCTATATGGCACAGAGTACAGAGACAGGGACTTTAGTCTATCAGTATAAGGCAAGTGTTGGATGCCATGTATTTTCTTTGTAAGGTACCTCTGAGGTCTCTGCAATTGCTGGAGGTGCCTGACGAGGTACATACTAATGGGGGCATTATACTATATTATTGGTCTGTTAAGAAAAGAGTACAGGGGGTTATAACCTCTTTTTTCCTGGAGGCAATGCCCTTATTAATAAGATGAGCAATGTAGAAGGCTTTCCTGACCACTGAGGAAACATGATGGTCAAAGGAGAGGTTGCTGTCGACCTGTGGGCCCAGATCTTTCACCACAGATTTGGTGCTTAAGGTATTGTTGTTAATGTGGTACTTTGCAGGGACATCTTTGGAGATTCTTGGATCATTTGTGCATTTTTATTGAAGTAGGAGAAAATGATGATATAAAATAAGGAACATATATAAAAAGACTATCAGAAAGGGTGTCACAGACAGATGGAATGAATCAGAAAATTGGACAGTTTTGGAAGGAACACTATAGTAAGATAGTTTTTTCCTAAGTTCTGGACAAAGTGGTGGGTTAAAAACAAGTATAGAAATATATTTCTATGGGTTAAATTGCAGCTAAAAAAAGAAGAGGAAAATGGTATGAAAAGATAAAAGAAATTATGATGTATATTTTAGAAGAACATAATAATATGTTTTTCTGTAGATTTATGGAAAACATAAAAAAATAGAGAAATTATTATATAAACAAAAACATTTTGTTCGGAGAATGAAAGAAGAGGTATCTCTATATCAAAAATCCAGCAAGTGAAACAACAGGAAATTCAACGGTGCAAAACCAAACACCCAACTCCACGGCTGTGTAACACGAAAAGTTTATTCCAACATACAGGATACAAAGGATTGAGCGCTTTCGTCTCCCACCTGGAGACCTCTTCAATTTCTGAAGAGGTCTCCAGGTGGGAGACGAAAGTGCTCAATCCTTTGTATCCTGTATGTTGGAATAAATTTTTCATGTTACACAGCCGTGGAGTTGGGTGTTTGGTTTTGCACCGTTGAATTTCCTGTTGTTTCACTTGCTGGATTTTTTATGTTGTTTGCTGTTCCGAAGGTTCTTTAGGTATCTCTATATCTCTCTAAATGGTAAAGTATGACAGTTGTGCAATAAGGGAATTGAAAGAAGAGAAAGGAAAATAATGTACAAACAAAAGATGGTACGGATATCATGAAACTGTATGTCAAGGAAGTTTACAGAAAAAGCACAGCTGAAGGTAATAACATATGCAATATGAAGAATATTTTTTGTAGATGCAATGAATGTTTCCAAAGTAAGATTCATTTGGGTGAATTAGTAAGTTTAAGGTGTCATCACCGGGGAAGGATTGTATAGGTCATGATATATATATATATATATATATATATATATATATATATATATATATATATATATATATATATATTTACATAGAGAGAGAGATAATGTAATGAGCAACAGAGGATGTTTTTGTTGAAATACTGAATGATTTGGGAATGGGTACAGTAAAGTAGTATATGTGAAGACATTATAAGGTTTATATGGAAAAATGAGAAAAATAAAGTGGAATATGATTACACTGACTAATGCAGATTATAAAATATTAATGAAAATATTACAAATGTGGTTCAGAGAGGTTATGCATGGAGTAATGTTGCTTAACATGTATAGCATGAAAGGCAGAAGTAAGTCATGGATTATTAATTTTGATAAAGGATGGAGTAGATGACAATGTATGTAGATAGTGGTGCTAAGTTAATGTTTGGAGATGTAAGCAAGACATTTGATAATGTAAGTCATCGGTGTTATTGGGAAATTTGGATGCAATATGGGCTTAAAGGAAAAATAATGAACTTATTAAGGACGGAATATAACAATAACAGGGTTACATTAATGGTTACTGATAGTTTATTGATCAGATGTGTGTGAAGAAAGGGGTGTAAGATGGCTGCCCTATGAGCAGCATATCATTTTCTTTATTAATAATTGCTGTTGCACGTGCATGTGTGGTATATTGGGGGACATAGCTGACTTTAGTCATAGGCCAACTAGGTGGTCGCCTAGGGCGCTGCTCTAGCAGGGGTACTTTTCCAGTATTTATTTGGTGTAGGTAGACCAGGATGGGGGGCACCAGGTGGTGTGGTGGTGGGCACCATGGAGCCATTTTGCCTAGGGCACTAGTTGACCTAAGGCTACTCCTGTTGGGTGAGGGGTATATAGATTACAGAACTGTGTATTCCTATATTTACTTGGTTTGACTACTTACTGTTCAAATAAAAGTTCATAAATATTGCACTCCTGCTCCTTTCCAGCCATGCCTTTGGTTATTCTTTGGGAGGTTTGGTGGCAGGTTTCACTTATTACTAGAAATGGTTGCATGCCTTAATGTTTTGGAAAAGTGTGTTGAAGCTCTGTTTATAACCCTACTTCTGCTTCCATTTAATGAGTTATTCCTCAAGTTCGCCATGTTTGCTCAAACTTGGAGTCAAGGAGCCAGTCTAATTTTTTCAGGGAGCAATGGTTCATATTCCAGAATGTTGACACAAAACACATGCCATGGATGCAAAGCCACTTCTATGTATGGAGGCTATTTTTGTTGGTACTTTTGCATGATGGGACTGTACTAGCAGAGACTATTTTTAGAGGCATTTTCAAACCTCCCATTACCTTATCCAATGGCTGCTCAGAGTTTCTTGGCAGAGCCCTTAAGAGTAAAGATGCAAGACTTAGCTTTTTCCACACTAACCAAACCACTTAAGTTTCTAATAGCTGTATAATACCACACACTTATAGTATACTAACAAACTAGGGTACCCATGCCTTATCTCAGTTTAGTCTGGCTACCATCACTTGGCGGTTAGCTTTTCAGTATTCTTTGCCCATCCAAGCACATTACTTTCTGTCAGAGTAAATCAAAGTGTCAGACCTTCAAAGATGAATCAGGACAAGCTCTTGTGTACACAGAGTAAATGAGGGAATTTTCCAGATATTAATCCATTTCTGGAGTAACATTTTAATTAATTCTATTATCCTTCTTTTCAAAACAGAAATTACACACAATTCTCATTCTATTGATGGAGAATGTACCTTATCCACCCTTTGCACTAATACCCAGGGTAATTGCGAATGTTCATAAGAACTCCATATAAAATATATGTGGTGATCCCTTTTTGACCTAGGCAATTTTGGATCCCCCTTTTTATTGAATTGGCCATGGGCAATTGCCACAAGTTTATACATTATTTGGGTCTGCTCACACAAGACAGGGGCAGGTGGCTCACCCCATTTTATAACTTTCTAATATTTCTGCCTGGATTCTGATATCTTTTCAGCACTTATTTTATTTTTGAGGAAGTGTAGCAGGTAAAAAAGGAGGCAGTAAATCCTGCTACTAGGAAATCTTTTATTGACATTCACAAGATTTTTCTAGTTGGTGCATACCAAATAACCAGGTCCATATTTAGGACTGTACCACAGGTGCTCAAATATCTGTATAAGTTGCTGGACCCTGACCTTTGCATTCCTTTATTGAGGGACATCTTGAGGTTACTTTAGTTTGTCTCTCCAGAGAGCCTTTCCTTTCTATATGAGTTTTACATGAGTTGGCTTGCAAATGGGTCTCTCCTTCCTGGGATCTAAACTTTTTCCTGGAAACTGTAACCACATTTCCATCTGAACCTGGCTGCTTCAGCAGAGTAGAGGGATAAAGCCCTGACTATGACCCAGGATAAATTAGCATCTCAGGTGTCCAAAAGAGAGCCAGGGAGATATGGGCATGCCCATTCTGAGTGGAATGGTGGTATTTGGGCATCTATAGATGACAATCCCCGGTGGAGACATGGGATGTTTTCAGAGGAGACAAGTTCTGAGGGGGCAGTGGGGCTGGCAGTGCCACAGTAGAGGTGGGACAATAAGCTACAGCTCTCCAGATTGCATGCCCCCTTAGGGCTGTACCACTTTGTCACAAGAGGAGGGGGATACAGGGTAGGTAAATAAGCTCCTCCCAGATGGAAGCATAGAAGTGCCAAGCCCCATTGCCTATGAACCATGATAGGCACCAGCAGATTACTAGAATAAGTCTGGGGGGAGACATGGAGGAGCTGCTGTACCCTGCACTGATGGGACATGAGGAGTGGGCCAGTAACAATGAAGGATGGAGGGGGAGAAGAAATATCAAAAAAATTCCATCTGAACTTAAACTATTGGCATTTTGTGGTTCTTTACATGGAAAACTATTCTTTATTTTTTTTCTAGCTTGTAAAACTGAATCCCCCACTCATGTTCAAAGTTTTCAGAGTTGAGTCAAGCCATCATTATTCCACTGTTTTATCCCAGCCCTCAGAACCATGGCAAAAAAAAAATGTTAATGGACATGCATTAGATGTTCAAGTAGTATCTTGCAAAAAAGTCCTTTGGAAATGCCTATAACATATGAACTTCTTATAATGTGACAAAGAAAGGACAATAATTTAAATCAGATGATTTCAAGTTAGTTGTCTTTGGCTATTGCCTTTTGCTATACCCACCATAGTATACCATATCCAGGCAGTGTATAGACTTTCTCTCTGAGAGGCTTCATTCCTTTGATGGCATACTGGAATATTTCTATTGACAACTACATAGTCCTCTTTTTTTTTCAAAAATCTCTTTATTTAATTTTTCAATAATACGAAAGAAATACAACAATCGAAGACATAGCTCTATAATACATAAAGAAAAACATGAAACCTAAAACTATATACACTATATACACTGGAAGTCACTACAACAGCAAAGAAGAAAGAAAAACATCTTGAAGTTAATTAAAAGAAGAGAGATAGTATAAGGGGCATAGCTTATAAGGCAATAAAAGTGAAAATTTAATCACTTTGTTAAAAATAGGTATATTAGAGATATATTTAGGTGTAGAGAGAAGTAAGGAGATGGGCTGAATCTGTTACAAGATCTACTTGTGAAGGTCTGCTTAACAGGTCAGTGTGGGGGTCTACATTTAAATGCTAAGAATTACATCAAGCAAATATCCCCAATATTTATGATAGTAATGTTTTTCTTTTGTTGTTATATAAACTAATTTATGCGATGAGATATATTTAATAGTTCGGTTGCTAAAATCTTCCCATGTGATTGGAGATGTGACATTCCAATTTTTTGTGATGTAAAATTAATAAGGGCACACATTGTAATAAGAATATGTTTTAAAGTTTTTGGAAGTTTATTTGTGTTAGTATGTAGTATAGCTGTTTCCCATGACAGGGTTGTTTTTTCATAGCCCATCTTCTCTAATCTAGCTCTGAAAGAGCACTGTAGGTTGTGTGCCCTACTACATCCCCAGATAAGATGAAGAATGGCCACTGTTTGGTTTGGACAGTATGGGCATTTAGGCAAAAATTTGGGATTAAACTTATTTAGTTTTGATGGCGTACAGTAGGTATTGTTGTTAATCATAATTTGGGTGTATAACAACCGCTTAAAGGGAATAAACATTATCGCATTTTCAATGGCCACTCATTTGCTTTCTTCAGTAATTAATTAGCTTTTTCCTTGCCAATAGGATGAGAATAATAGAGAAATCTGATATTTTATGTTCATATGTCCTAGAGATTGTTTTTCCTTTAGTCGCTAGATTTTTAAGTATTATTTTTAACTAAGATAATGTCATGAAAGTCGGCATTCGTTTGTGGGAATTTAATATTAATAAGATAGTGGATTAGGCTAAGAGTGGTAGCATATTTCTTAGGAAGATTGAGTTTCAACCTTAGTTGCGATATATTAGATTCTTTCCATTTGTAGCTTTCCCATATTGTAAGATCTTTTAATAGAGGGTACTTTGTTAAGT
The DNA here is from genome assembly GCF_019279795.1 of Protopterus annectens. Taxonomy (NCBI): domain Eukaryota; kingdom Metazoa; phylum Chordata; order Ceratodontiformes; family Protopteridae; genus Protopterus; species Protopterus annectens. The sequence goes on from NC_056735.1 coordinate 435,157,602, forward strand.
TTAGAGGTTGATTATTTATTAATAGGTTAGGATTCAGATGACGCTGTTACACAAAGGCAAGGGCATTAAATAGTTGTATTGATTTGAATAACTTTTGAGTAGTTAGGATCATATGTTTGATCAGTGGGTGTAGGTTCTTAATGAATAAATCTTTTTGGTTTCAATTTAAGAAAGGGAGAGATTTAGGATTATATTCAAGGGATTTAAGTTGTTCATACCAGATTTTGGTCCACTGGGGTTTCCAGGTGTTTATATTTGAGTCATGGTTTATTATCTGTATTAGCCTGTAAGAAGTAATTAGAGTATAATAAAGTTTAAAGTCTGGTAATCCCAATCCACCTTTATCGTTCGTAAGTACGAGTTTATCATATTTAATTCTGGTAGATTTGGGATACCATAAGAATCTTGATATAGCTTTTTTAAATCTACAAAAAAAAATTATGGAATGTTTGAGAAGGTAGCATTTCATTGAAAGGGAATTCTTAGCCAAAGATTCATCTTGACAACACTAGCTTTTGAAAGTAGGGACATATTAATATTCTTCCATCTATTAATATCATTTTCAATATTGGTCCATGTATGTAATAAATTACTCTTAATGATGTCCTTAAAATCGGGGGTATATAGTATTCCTAGATATTTTATCTGATAGTTAATCTTGATCTCCCTCACAGGAAAGTAGAATTCCTTATGACCAAGCAGATTCAAGGGAAATAGATGGGATTTATTCTGGTTTAATTTATAATTGTAAATCTCAGAGAACCAACCTATTGATTTGAGTATTTTTGGGAGATCAGTGTTGGGAAGCTGAAAATATATATATTTAAATCATTGTCAAAAGACAAATACATACATTTTATATTAGAGATTCTGGGTATGTGATGGAAGTTTTTTTTGTGAAATAAACAGGACCAAGTGTTCTAGATAGAAATTAAAGAGGTAGGGGGAAAGAGGGCAACCTTGCGTTGTGTCATTAGATATGGGGATAAGGTTGGTTTTGAGATTATTTATCTGAATAGAAGTAGAGGCTTTCTGATAAAGAACCTTAATTATCTTTATAAATTGCTGTATAATTGCTGTATAATTCCGGACAAAGGCAAAACATTAAATAGAAAGTTTAAGTTAACTCTATCAAATGCATTGGTTGCATCAGCAGTGAGGACATACCTGGGGTGCTTATCTTTGTTAAGAAGTCTGATAATGGTATCAGAGAGAAGGGTGTTGTCGCATGATTGCCTATTTAGCATAAAACCCATTTGTTCTTGGGAGATGATGGAAGCGAGTATATTTTTCAGACTATTTCCTGTAACATAAGCTAGAATCTTAAGGTCAGTAGTTATCAGGGCAAGTGGCCTATAACTGGCTGAATCTGTTGTGTCAGAGTTTGGCTTAGGGATTAGAACAGTTTTGGAGTTGTTAAAATAATTATTTGTTATACCATATTGTATTATATAGTTGAATACTTTTAATAAGATTTTAGAGACAACTTCCATGAATTGTTTATAAAATTCAGGCCCAGGAGACTTACCTGGCTTGAGATGGTTTACCACACTTTTTATTTCTTTTAGTTCCAAGGGTGTTTTTAGAAAATTTTCCTGGTCATTTGTAATTTCTGGGAATTCTAAATTATGTATAAATTCATGAAATTTGTCTGTAGAGGGAGGGAGGGAGAGGTAAATTATATACATTTTTGTAGACGGCTTCAAATGCATCTACAATGTCTTGGTCCTTATGTTTCAAGAGTCCTTCATATAGTATTTCGTTGATCCTTGGTGGTCTGCTCTTAATGTTTATTAATCTAGCTAGTATTTTTGAAGGTGTTTGCACCCACTCTGAATATTGGTAGATTGATCTCAACTATAGAAATGAGATATTTTCTAGATAGTGTTTATGCAATTGCTTTTGCAAATTAGTCATTTTATCATCCAAGTCATTGGAGTATTTATGTTGAAGTTCCAATTCAGCAATCCTGATTTGGGCCTCAAGTTTAGTTTTGATGTTATTGTATTTTTTTTAAGCCATGCAGATTTTTGGATGATGATACTGCTAATAACCACTTTAGCAGCTGCTCATTGCATGTCATAGGGAATTTGAATGGATATAATGTCCACATCAAGTTGGGCTAGGATACTATTAATTTCCTGTGCTACTTCTTGCATTTGAATGATTTTAGGATTTAATGTCCAATTATTGGAATAGGGGATGTTTTGTTTAAAGGTATGAGCATTGAAGGAGAGACTAATTTTTGAATGGTCTGATATAGATTTAGGGAATACAGCATATTTTAATCTATATGAAAGAAAAGTTTGGGAGATTAGAAAAGCATCTATTCTTGACCAGGATTTATGGGTGGATGAAAAAAAGGTAAATCTTGGTATTGTTTTATCATATTGAAAATTGGTATAGGGGTCAAGTAACTCAAAGGTATTTTGTAGTTCCTCAAGTGCTATCAGTAGTACATTGGGATTGCCTAGTCTCAGAATGCGATCTATCCCTGTCTGGATTTAATAAAGCATTCCAGTCTCCTCCTATAAGATATAAATGATTTGGATGATTAGCTAATATATTGAAAATGTCATAAATAAAAAGATGTTGATTTGAGCAGGGGGTGTAAATACTGATAAAGAGTAAAGGTTTATTTAGGGTATGATAGTTACTAGTAAATGAAGCTCAACTTCCATTAGGGTCAGTTTTAATGAATGTGATCTCTCCTTGGCAGTGGCGGTTGGTGACTTCAAATCAAAGGGGGGCTGCAGGAGACAGCTGAATGGGTGGGGCCAGTGGGAAGGGGTGTGGTCAACTAGAAAGGGGCAGAGCCATGCTCAAAACCACAAAAACTGGGACTTTGGCACCCAGGGCAGCGTATTTAAACAGTCATTATGAGAGTCTAATCAAGACAAAATTAAGTGGAGAAGAAAAAAAATATTTCAATGCATTGGCTACATGGCAGCTTGCTTAATATCTAGATGGAAACAAAAAGGCTGTGAGGCATGAAAAAATAAATTACTTTTTAAATACATTACTGGAATGCCAGTCAAAATCAAGTATAAAAAAACAAGCAGCACTCAGCTCAAACCACTTCTCTTTGCACTGCAGTTCTAATTATAATTTATATTCAGCTTTACAAAAGTACCAAGTAACATGCTAAAAGTAGCAATCTCTGTGATACCCCCATTTGTAAAAATGTTTCTTACCCAAAAAAGACCTGCTGCCTGCCAAAAAAGACCTGCTGCCTGACTACACAAAAAAGACCTGCTGCCTGACTACAGCTGTCTACTTGTTTCATGGGGAAAACATGATGAAAGTAAAAAATGAACAGAAAACAAGAAACAAGCTCAAGATAAGTTGCTTAAAGGATTACTGCACAGGTTATGGACCACACATGATAGATTGACATTCTGTTTAGTTTATGGGTAAAGCCTGGAATGATGACTCCAAGTCTCCAACAAATGTAATGAACTTCTGAAAAATACTGTAATCCTGCCCTTTATTACAATAATGTAATGTGCACTTCAATACCCAAGACTTATACATTATCTAGTTATGTACATATTCTCTGCATGGCAACAACAAAAAGGCTTTCAGTGTTGATAAATTCTTTAACAGTATGCCTATTAAAGCTTACTTGCATCTTAAATCATTGAGAACTGAAGTCACATAATAATGGCAGACATTAGAGTTTCAGGTTTCACATCCTTCAGAAAATGCAAAACTTACTATTCTTGCAATTTTCCAAGTTTATAACAATATTTAAAATCTGTCCCTGATTTTAGGCCCTTGCATCCCACACATTATTTTTGGCATTGTCCAGAATTCCTGTGCTAAGAGATTAACAGGTATGAGGACTTCACTTTAGAGTTTTTATCATGCCCAGAATAATGGTGATACTTGAATTTTTCTCCCTGGAAACCATTATAAGGAACTTTTTTATTAAGCTAAAGTTGTTGAATATGTGTGTGAATGTGCAGCAGTGAGTACCAGTGTTATATCTAAACATAACAAAACAAAAAAATGAAAATATTGTTTGATATGGTGTATTGATCCAAGACTAAAGAGGCCTAAACAAAAAACATACCGTAATATGTTCTGTTTACCGCAGTGTTAAGTTTCACATTTCTTTTGGTTAGTGCAAAATATATAAAAAACTCCCAACCAAATTGAAAAAGATTTGATGAGGAATTCTGAAGAAAAAGAGGAGAAATAACTGAAAAATTCAGTCATATCGCATACTGAGTTCTTTCTCAAGTCTTCAGTGAGACAAAATGTTAGGACTACTGTAGATATGAAATGCTAGTTAAAGTCAACAGTGGGCATTCCTGATAAATGAAAAATATATATTAAGAAGAAAAAGTTACTAAGCAGGTCCAGCCTGTAGTCCATAATTCTCAACAGTCCCTGATTTTGCCTCTTATTTGTGCACTGCTCCTCATACAACATTTTTAATTTTCTAAGTCACTGAGGATTACAGTCAGTCAATAATGCTAGTAGAGTTTCAAACTACTTATTCTTCAGAAAATGCATGCTGATATAAAATGTGTCACTCTTATCTTTCTGAGTTCGTCAGAGTAAGATTAATATTTGTCCCTGTTTTGGAGCCTTTGCCCATCATTATTTTTTACTTTTTCCATGATTCTTGAGCAAAGAAGTTGGCAGCTATGCTACTGGAATGTCCTACTTATCTCTTGTGCTGCAAAGATATCTCAAAGTAGACAGAAAGGATTGTTAAGGGAAAAAAAAAACACTTTTGACAGTTCTGTATTCTAACTGCTCACCTTTTTTATCACTGTGTTATAAATACCAGTATAATATTTGTGTGACAGAAGTGTACATGTGTAATGCTACTCTTTTAATATGACTGCAAAACACAACATCTAGGCAGGGTAAGTTCAGTGATAAATAAACCTGAGGATTCATTAAGAATCCTACCACTCATTTTAACAGCTACAGTAAAAAGCCCTGTTTCTGTGATGTGGTATTTTGCGATTTACAGACTCATTACATGTAATGAGGAAAGGACTCATTATCAGCTAATCTGCATGTCTATGAATCACCATTAACTACTGCAAGTGCAGATCAGCACTTTCCTGTCTGCATGTCTATGAATCACCATTAACTACTGCAAGTGCAGATCAGCACTTTCCTGTAATAGTTATACCACACCATGTTAGCACAGGCACCCCCATTCACTCTCCCACACACAAGCACACTGTAAGAGAGACACATGCTTGATACCCCATACCTGTGCCAGTTGTCACATTGTCCCCACAACTCTGCCTTGGTAATTCACAAGTGATTACAGTCAGTCCTTGGCAGATATTTGAGTCTAACACTTCAGATCATTCAGTAAATACATGCAAGGGAAAAGCTATTATTCAAGTGAGTATCTATGTTTTCCTTTGAGGTTGAGATGTATGCTTAGTGTTCCCTTTCTCCCTTATAGGTCACAAATTGTTGTAGGAATTGCATAATGCCTGAAAGTCTCAATATATATAGAACAAAAATAACATTTGCCATAATTTATGACTGCAGTGGGTTAATTCTGGTGTTTCTTTTATCAAAGTTACACACTTCAAATCCCTTTCTTCCCTTTTGTACGTTTTTCTTTTTTTTTTTATCGATTTTTTTTTTTTTTGAATGTTATCCCTGGCATCTAGGGTTTCTCTCCCAACTCACACTGCATTTAACTGCAGCTCAGACACAAAGTGCACAGTAAATCCTGGTTTCTTCCCCAGCCCTGTATGCCATTGAGGCACAGCTATAGACTTATCCCTTATAGCTAGCGGTTACTCCATCCCCAGATCCCTATTCTGTTAAAGTGCTGCTCATCCATGCATTTAAAAGATATCCTTGCTGGCAAGTGGTTTCCCCACCCAGTGCTCCAGGCTCTGCTCATTAGTCTAGGGGTGTGCGGACGTTTGAGATTAACGCCAGCCCACTCATGTACACACACGCACACAAAGCTGCACTATCTCCACCCAATGACACTCCCAGACACACTTATTCACTCATATACACACACATCTTCCTAACCTACTCCATCACTGACTCCCCCACTGTTACCACCCAGGCACACATACACACACACAAGTGAATGCAAAGCTGCCCTATCCCTGCCCAGTCACACTCAAACACACATTCACTCATATACACACATCTTCCTAACTACTCCCTCACTGACTCCCCTACTCTTACTTCCCAAGCATGCAAACACACACACACACACACACACACACACACACACACACACACACACACACACACACACACGCACACAAAATCCCTCCAGCAGCGACCGACCATAAACAACAGCAAAACCCTCCAGCAGCAACCGACCATAAACAACAGCAAATCCCTCCAGCAGCGACTGACCATAAACAACAGCAAATCCCTCCAGCAGCGACCGACCATAAACAGCAGCAAAATCCCTCCAGCAGCGACCGACCATAAACAACAGCAAATCCCTCCAGCAGCGACCGACCATAAACAACAGAAAATCCCTCCAGCAGCGACCGACCATAAACAACAGCAAATCCATCCAGACCAACCTGCAGCAATACTCACTTACCTGATGATGTATCATGTCTGACCAAGCACCAAAATCCACCCGCGACATGGATCAATCCGGCCAACGACCAAACCCTGCTACACCTACCGCCTCAATGATCCCGCGCAATGAAAATCCCGCGAGAGCAGCTCACCTCTTAGTCCTGATTGGATTTGCCTGCAGCTGATGCAGTCCGGACCTCCTCTTCTGTGCAGTCGTTCCCGCAATGATTCCTGGGTGCATTTGCAGCAAAGATTGCTGGGTACATGTGTTTCTTTATCCAGACTGCAGTCTGGACTCGTGTTTTTTTTTTTTGTTTTTTAGTTTAACATATTTTCTTTCTTTCTTTTGTAGGTGGGAGGGCTGCAGTCTGGCAGTCTGAGACCACGAGCCGCCCCTGCTCCTTGGTAGGATTAATTTATTATAATGGCTACCCCCCCAGATGAGGAATTGTCGGTGGTGGCTGGTGATTTCAAATCAAAGGGGGGCTTGCAGGAGAGAGGTGAATGGGTGGGGTAAATGGGAAGGGGTGTGACCAAATAGAAAGGGGAGGAGCTATGCTCAAAATCACAAAAACTGTGACTTTAATTAAATACACTGCCCTGGGTGCCAAACCATCATTATGAGAGTCCAATCAAGACAAAAGGAAGTGTAGAAGAAAAAAGATATTCAATGCATTGGCTGCATGACAGCTTACTTAATATCTAGATGGAAACAAAAAGGTTGTGAGGCATGAAAAAATAAATTACTTTTTAAATACATTACTGGAACGCCAGTCAAAATCAAGTATAAGTAAAACAAGCAGCACTCAACTCAAACCACTTCTCCTTGCACTGCAGTTCTAATTATAATTTATATTCAGCTTTATTAAAGTACCAAGTAACATGCTGAAAGTAATAAACGAAAATCACCACACGCCTGGAAGGATAGCCTCAATAAGATCCAACACTCTTTAATAGTCGTCCAAACAGCACAATCACATTAACGCTGACAAGATACAATAAACGTTTTTGTCATAAACTTCATCAGAAAGTGCAAACAAATGTAGTAAAATTCCCAACGTATATATACACACATACAAATTGATTGATTATCCAATTAAGACTTAAATGGTCAACATAATTGTCTTCGTTTTGAAACTGAAATATTGTGGTAAAATAAGAGAAATAATATTATACCTGGATCAATGAAATAGTTGATATCAAACTGCTGTAAGCATATTAAAATCATAATGAAATATATAATATAATAAAAGGCAAAACTTCTGTGTAACCTTTACAAACATCTAAAATGTTGAATATGTGTGAATGAAATTAAAATTCAAGGGTGAATATTGTGCTGTTAGCACCATCTAGTGGCTAGAATAGTAAATTAAAAACCAGTGTCAGAGCCCTGAATGAATCTAGGTACAAAATTCTATTCTAACTGGTAACTGAAATTGAATAGTATCACTGTAAAACAAGTGTATTATTAACAAGAAGGTAATGACATAAATTCCATGATACCATGACCTTATAGATATAAAAATTGTACATAAAACATCAGAGAAATTTAAAATGTTTTTTTTAAATAGTTAATGAAAAACTTCAAAGAATAAAAGTATAAAAATATATAAAGATATATAAAGAGGTAGGACATGGTGAGAGATAGTTGGTTAATAACTTAGTTACAACTTTGCAGATCTCAGTTTCAATACTGGCGCTAGGGAGATCATATCATTGAGACCTGGTAATCTATTAGCTTCCAGTGTAAGTTGCCAGTATAACTCTCTGTATTCAACAATTGTCTCCCACATACCACCCCTTGGATCTGGTGGGACAACTTCTAGAACAAAAAATGAAAAACCACTAGTTATACAAACTGTGCTGTGTTTATATAGTGCGTTTTTCTCATTTTTGTTTTTGATCTCATATAGATGTTCGTATATTCTTTGCTTTAGTTGTCTCTCACTTTTACCAGCATAAAAAGACGAACATAACCTTCATATAGCTATATAAACTATTCCTTTAGTGTTGCAATTTACATATGTATTTAAGGAAATATTCCTATTTCTGGCCTCTATATGGTATGTGTTACCAGTAATTAGATAGGTGCAGTATTTGCATCTTCCACACTTATACAAGCCCTTCTTTTCCTTAGTAAACTTCCCCCGGTGGGACCTGTTGAAACCACTTTCTAGAAAATTTTTTATCGTTTTACCTTTACGGTAAATATGAACTAAGGGCTCATCAAAAGTATGTTTTAAATCTGAAATATTAGAGAATTTGGTCTATTCTCTGTTCATTACTCTCCTAACTGTGCCAGATTGACCGTCATAGGTGGTCACAAAACCTGAATTAAAATTCCTTGTGTCCGTATTTGGATTGATATTTGTACTCATATCAGTCATAGTTTTACCAAGGATTGGTGAAAATCTTCCCACCCTTTCCTCGGTTACTTCTTTTGATATTCTGTCAATTAAATCACTTGGATACCCTCTGTTCAAAAAAAACTTTTTCAATGTGTGGACTTCACTGGCAAAGGTTTCATCATCAGAAGTCATTCTACACGATCTAACCAGTTGCCCCTTTAAAACACCTTGCTTCTGGTGTAATGGATTGGAACTGGAGAAATGTAGATAAGAATTTGAGAAGGTATCCTTCCTGTGAATTCTCGATACAAAGTGGCCATTACTCTTCTGTATGTTGACGTCCAAGTAAATAAGTTCCTTGTCATCAAATTTATGGGTGAAGTCGAGGAAATCAGTTGTTCCCTTCAAAAATTCCACAAGTTCTTCAAATTGAGTTTGATTTCCTGTCCATAGGAAACAAAGATCATCCAAAAATCTCCCATATAAGGACCAAAGCTGTAAATAAGGGGAATTTAACAGAAATTTGTTTTCCCAGTAAGCCATAACTATATTGGCGTATGTAAGGGCGCAGTGTGCCCCCATGGCAACTCCCTTTTCTTGTTTAAAATATTCGCCCTGGAAGAATATGAAATTGTTCTTCAATACTAATTCCATCAAGACCAGGGTAGTTCTAAACTCATCCTGGGTAATTTCCTTGTAATCAGTCAACATCTCCTCAAACCACTCAAGTCCCACATCATGAGGAATACTGGTAAATAAATCTACCACATCCAAGGTTCTGAAGGAAGTTCCATCATCAAATAACTCTGGTTGTAGTTTCCTCAGAAAGTCCCAAGAATCTTTCAGTATATTCTTGTTGTTCAAAACCAGTCCCTGAACCTTAACGTCCACATACTTAGCTAAAGGTGCTGTAACCGATCCTTCAGCTGATACAATAGCTCTAAGAGGTGGATCATTAATGTCTTTGTGCACCTTGGGGATACCAAAGATGGAAGGGACTTTGGGTTTCTCCACATGTAAATATTTGTAAGTTTTAATGTCGATTTGACCTTCAAGGAGTAAATTATTTAAAGACACTTGGATATTTTTGTATGCTATGTTGATTTCATTTTTGGATATTCTAGAATATTTGTTTGTATCATTCAAAATATCCATCATTTTTCCTTCATATAAAATGTGTTCCATCAACACAACACCCCCTCCTTTGTCCGGCTTCATGACCCTTAAGTTTTCATTGTTACTTAGATCTTTGAGGATTTGGTTTTCCTGTTTGTTTAAATTAGGATATACAAAATCTTGTTTCAACTCAGCCCTTAACTCTTGTTCTACTAATAACTCAAAGTTTCTAAGTTGGGGGTGTAAAGGCGGGTTGAAAGTACTAGGTCTTACTAAGCTGTGGTGGTTGAAATTGTTTGTCTTTCCTTTAAAAATTATTTCTAAGTTCTTTTTTCTTGGAAACATTTTTAAATCTATAAGTAATCTAAAAAGGTTTTTCCTTAATTTTGGTATGAATCCAAAACCTTTGGAAAACAAATCAAAAAGATTTTTGTCAATAGTAGTGTCAGAATAGTTAAAAACATTGTAATCATTATATGTCCATTTGTTACATTCCTGTATAATGGAATCTCTCAGTTCCATCTCTTTTTGTTCCTTCCCTGGGGTCCCCAACCCATTCCATTGTAGTTTTTTGAGTTGTAATTCACTGGTTCCATTTCCATAATTCTCTCTGATCTCCTAAGGGGGGGGGGGGTCAGTTTCCCTTGTTTCTAGTTCCTGATAAAAAATTCATCTCGTATATCACCCTCATTTTGTTCTCTCACCCAATGTTGCCTACGTTCATTTACCCAACCCTTGGGCTTGGGGTAGTGTGTTTTATTTTTATATTCCTTGGTGTCCCTATCAATCTTTGCTACTTTTCTATTTTGTACCTCAATACATTTAATTTCTATGTTCTTTAATATCTCTTGATATTTGTTTCTGTTTTCATCAACTTTGTGTAAAAGGTCACCAATAATAGCTTTATTAACACCATTTATTTTGTCATATAGTTTTTCCATTTCACCTGTATTATTTTTAATGATAGCTTTCATAATGTTAAACCCACATTGGTCAAATGCTGTATGTAAGTCTTGATGAAACTCAGTACCCTCAACAACATTGTTGGGGTACTTACATACCCTCAAGCCCTTCGGTACTATGTTTAAATCCAAACAATAGTTTAAATATGAATTGTCAATGTCCAGCATTTTATACTTATGTAAATAGTAGTCCAAATCACCACACATAGCATTGTAGCTACTGTGAACCACTGAATTGGGAAGCTTCCTTCCAAATTCAAACTTAGTTTTTAATATATCAGACAAATGTCTGCCAGTACCTGTAGAAGTAGATTCTTTAGTCGAGTCAGTGCCTTGAAACAGCCGTTTGCTGGTAGTCCTCTGCTCCTTAGGTACATTCCCATATACTTCGTTAATCAAAGTAATGTGAGGAAACCAATCTAAATTGTTCATAGACGTGTTGTTATCAAGTAAATCTTCTCCGTTGTGTTCATGAGTGCTAACTGCCCTGTTGTCACACATCCGCTTTGATTTGGCCGCTTCCTGGTTGCAAAATTCAGGAACCGATGAAAGAAGCGTAACCATAGATTGGCTCACTGGCGTGGGTAAGCCAATGAGCTGTGTAAGTTGTCCGATGAGCTTCCGAAGCTCTCCCATCTCCGTACTCTTCTGAGTGGAACCCGAGGCCATATCCAGCAAGACAACCCAAAACGTAACTGAGAAACACAAAAAGGGAAGTGGTGCAAGAAAAACCAATAAACGAAAATCACCACACGCCTGGAAGGATAGCCTCAATAAGATCCAACACTCTTTAATAGTCGTCCAAACAGCACAATCACATTAACGCTGACAAGATACAATAAACGTTTTCGTCGTAAACTTCATCAGAAAGTGCAAACAAATGTAGTAAAATTCCCAACGTATATATACACACATACAAATTGATTGATTATCCAATTAAGACTTAAATGGTCAACATAATTGTCTTCGTTTTGAAACTGAAATATTGTGGTAAAATAAGAGAAATAATATTATACCTGGATCAATGAAATAGTTGATATCAAACTGCTGTAAGCATATTAAAATCATAATGAAATATATAATATAATAAAAGGCAAAACTTCTGTGTAACCTTTACAAACATCTAAAATGTTGAATATGTGTGAATGAAATTAAAATTCAAGGGTGAATATTGTGCTGTTAGCACCATCTAGTGGCTAGAATAGTAAATTAAAAACCAGTGTCAGAGCCCTGAATGAATCTAGGTACAAAATTCTATTCTAACTGGTAACTGAAATTGAATAGTATCACTGTAAAACAAGTGTATTATTAACAAGAAGGTAATGACATAAATTCCATGATACCATGACCTTATAGATATAAAAATTGTACATAAAACATCAAAGAAATTTAAAATGTTTTTTTAAATAGTTAATGAAAAACTTCAAAGAATAAAAGTATAAAAATATATAAAGATATATAAAGAGGTAGGACATGGTGAGAGATAGTTGGTTAATAACTTAGTTACAACTTTGCAGATCTCAGTTTCAATACTGGCGCTAGGGAGATCATATCATTGAGACCTGGTAATCTATTAGCTTCCAGTGTAAGTTGCCAGTATAACTCTCTGTATTCAACAATTGTCTCCCACATACCACCCCTTGGATCTGGTGGGACAACTTCTAGAACAAAAAATGAAAAACCACTAGTTATACAAACTGTGCTGTGTTTATATAGTGCGTTTTTCTCATTTTTGTTTTTGATCTCATATAGATGTTCGTATATTCTTTGCTTTAGTTGTCTCTCACTTTTACCAACATAAAAAGACGAACATAACCTTCATATAGCTATATAAACTATTCCTTTAGTGTTGCAATTTACATATGTATTTAAGGAAATATTCCTATTTCTGGCCTCTATATGGTATGTGTTACCAGTAATTAGATAGGTGCAGTATTTGCATCTTCCACACTTATACAAGCCCTTCTTTTCCTTAGTAAACTTCCCCCGGTGGGACCTGTTGAAACCACTTTCTAGAAAATTTTTTATCGTTTTACCTTTACGGTAAATATGAACTAAGTGCTCATCAAAAGTATGTTTTAAATCTGAAATATTAGAGAATTTGGTCTATTCTCTGTTCATTACTCTCCTAACTGTGCCAGATTGACCGTCATAGGTGGTCACAAAACCTGAATTAAAATTCCTTGTGTCCGTATTTGGATTGATATTTGTACTCATATCAGTCATAGTTTTACCAAGGATTGGTGAAAATCTTCCCACCCTTTCCTCGGTTACTTCTTTTGATATTCTGTCAATTAAATCACTTGGATACCCTCTGTTCAAAAAAAACTTTTTCAATGTGTGGACTTCACTGGCAAAGGTTTCATCATCAGAAGTCATTCTACACGATCTAACCAGTTGCCCCTTTAAAACACCTTGCTTCTGGTGTAATGGATTGGAACTGGAGAAATGTAGATAAGAATTTGAGAAGGTATCCTTCCTGTGAATTCTCGATACAAAGTGGCCATTACTCTTCTGTATGTTGACGTCCAAGTAAATAAGTTCCTTGTCATCAAATTTATGGGTGAAGTCGAGGAAATCAGTTGTTCCCTTCAAAAATTCCACAAGTTCTTCAAATTGAGTTTGATTTCCTGTCCATAGGAAACAAAGATCATCCAAAAATCTCCCATATAAGGACCAAAGCTGTAAATAAGGGGAATTTAACAGAAATTTGTTTTCCCAGTAAGCCATAACTATATTGGCGTATGTAAGGGCGCAGTGTGCCCCCATGGCAACTCCCTTTTCTTGTTTAAAATATTCGCCCTGGAAGAATATGAAATTGTTCTTCAATACTAATTCCATCAAGACCAGGGTAGTTCTAAACTCATCCTGGGTAATTTCCTTGTAATCAGTCAACATCTCCTCAAACCACTCAAGTCCCACATCATGAGGAATACTGGTAAATAAATCTACCACATCCAAGGTTCTGAAGGAAGTTCCATCATCAAATAACTCTGGTTGTAGTTTCCTCAGAAAGTCCCAAGAATCTTTCAGTATATTCTTGTTGTTCAAAACCAGTCCCTGAACCTTAACGTCCACATACTTAGCTAAAGGTGCTGTAACCGATCCTTCAGCTGATACAATAGCTCTAAGAGGTGGATCATTAATGTCTTTGTGCACCTTGGGGATACCAAAGATGGAAGGGACTTTGGGTTTCTCCACATGTAAATATTTGTAAGTTTTAATGTCGATTTGACCTTCAAGGAGTAAATTATTTAAAGACACTTGGATATTTTTGTATGCTATGTTGATTTCATTTTTGGATATTCTAGAATATTTGTTTGTATCATTCAAAATATCCATCATTTTTCCTTCATATAAAATGTGTTCCATCAACACAACACCCCCTCCTTTGTCCGGCTTCATGACCCTTAAGTTTTCATTGTTACTTAGATCTTTGAGGATTTGGTTTTCCTGTTTGTTTAAATTAGGATATACAAAATCTTGTTTCAACTCAGCCCTTAACTCTTGTTCTACTAATAACTCAAAGTTTCTAAGTTGGGAGTGTAAAGGCGGGTTGAAAGTACTAGGTCTTACTAAGCTGTGGTGGTTGAAATTGTTTGTCTTTCCTTTAAAAATTATTTCTAAGTTCTTTTTTCTTAGAAACATTTTTAAATCTATAAGTAATCTAAAAAGGTTTTTCCTTAATTTTGGTATGAATCCAGAACCTTTGGAAAACAAATCAAAAAGATTTTTGTCAATAGTAGTGTCAGAATAGTTAAAAACATTGTAATCATTATATGTCCATTTGTTACATTCCTGTATAATGGAATCTCTCAGTTCCATCTCTTTTTGTTCCTTCCCTGGGGTCCCCAACCCATTCCATTGTAGTTTTTTGAGTTGTAATTCACTGGTTCCATTTCCATAATTCTCTCTGATCTCCTAAGGGGGGGGGGGGTCAGTTTCCCTTGTTTCTAGTTCCTGATAAAAAATTCATCTCGTATATCACCCTCATTTTGTTCTCTCACCCAATGTTGCCTACGTTCATTTACCCAACCCTTGGGCTTGGGGTAGTGTGTTTTATTTTTATATTCCTTGGTGTCCCTATCAATCTTTGCTACTTTTCTATTTTGTACCTCAATACATTTAATTTCTATGTTCTTTAATATCTCTTGATATTTGTTTCTGTTTTCATCAACTTTGTGTAAAAGGTCACCAATAATAGCTTTATTAACACCATTTATTTTGTCATATAGTTTTCCATTTCACCTGTATTATTTTTAATGATAGCTTTCATAATGTTAAACCCACATTGGTCAAATGCTGTATGTAAGTCTTGATGAAACTCAGTACCCTCAACAACATTGTTGGGGTACTTACATACCCTCAAGCCCTTCGGTACTATGTTTAAATCCAAACAATAGTTTAAATATGAATTGTCAATGTCCAGCATTTTATACTTATGTAAATAGTAGTCCAAATCACCACACATAGCATTGTAGCTACTGTGAACCACTGAATTGGGAAGCTTCCTTCCAAATTCAAACTTAGTTTTAATATATCAGACAAATGTCTGCCAGTACCTGTAGAAGTAGATTCTTTAGTCGAGTCAGTGCCTTGAAACAGCCGTTTGCTGGTAGTCCTCTGCTCCTTAGGTACATTCCCATATACTTCGTTAATCAAAGTAATGTGAGGAAACCAATCTAAATTGTTCATAGACGTGTTGTTATCAAGTAAATCTTCTCCGTTGTGTTCATGAGTGCTAACTGCCCTGTTGTCACACATCCGCTTTGATTTGGCCGCTTCCTGGTTGCAAAATTCAGGAACCGATGAAAGAAGCGTAACCATAGATTGGCTCACTGGCGTGGGTAAGCCAATGAGCTGTGTAAGTTGTCCGATGAGCTTCCGAAGCTCTCCCATCTCCGTACTCTTCTGAGTTTAGGCCATATCCAGCAAGACAACCCAAAACGTAACTGAGAAACACAAAAAGGGAAGTGGTGCAAGAAAAACCAATAAACGAAAATCACCACACGCCTGGAAGGATAGCCTCAATAAGATCCAACACTCTTTAATAGTCGTCCAAACAGCACAATCACATTAACGCTGACAAGATACAATAAACGTTTTCATCGTAAACTTCATCAGAAAGTGCAAACAAATGTGGTAAAATTCCCAACGTATATATACACGCATACAAATTGATTGATTATCCAATTAAGACTTAAATGGTCAACATAATTGTCTTCGTTTTGAAACTGAAATATTGTGGTAAAATAAGAGAAATAATATTATACCTGGATCAATGAAATAGTTGATATCAAACTGCTGTAAGCATATTAAAATCATAATGAAATATATAATATAATAAAAGGCAAAACTTCTGTGTAACCTTTACAAACATCTAAAATGTTGAATATGTGTGAATGAAATTAAAATTCAAGGGTGAATATTGAATCTAGGTACAAAATTCTATTCTAACTGGTAACTGAAATTCAATAGTATCACTGTAAAACAAGTGTATTATTAACAGGAAGGTAATGACATAAATTCCATGATACCATGACCTTATAGATATAAAAATTGAACATAAAACATCAAAGAAATTTTTTAAAAATTTTTTAAATAGTTAATTAAAAACTTCAAAGAATAAAAGTATAAAAATATATAAAGATATATAAAGAGGTAGGACATGGTGAGAGATAGTTGGTTAATAACTTAGTTACAACTTTGCAGATCTCAGTTTCAATACTGGCGCTAGGGAGATCATATAATTGAGACCTGGTAATCTATTAGCTTCCAGTGTAAGTTGCCAGTATAACTCTCTGTATTCAACCATTGTCTCCCACATACCACCCCTTGGATCTGGTGGGACAACTTCTAGAACAAAAAATGAAAAACCACTAGTTATACAAACTGTGCTGTGTTTATATAGTGCGTTTTTCTCATTTTTGTTTTTGATCTCATATAGATGTTCGTATATTCTTTGCTTTAGTTGTCTCTCACTTTTACCAACATAAAAAGACAAACATAACCTGCATATAGCTATATAAACTATTCCTTTAGTGTTGCAATTTACATATGTATTTAAGGAAATATTCCTATTTCTGGCCTCTATATGGTATGTGTTACCAGTAATTAGATAGGTGCAGTATTTGCATCTTCCACACTTATACAAGCCCTTCTTTTCCTTAGTAAACTTCCCCCGGTGGGACCTGTTGAAACCACTTTCTAGAAAATTTTTTATCGTTTTACCTTTACGGTAAATATGAACTAAGGGCTCATCAAAAGTATGTTTTAAATCTGAAATATTAGAGAATTTGGTCCATTCTCTGTTCATTACTCTCCTAACTGTGCCAGATTGACCGTCATAGGTGGTCACAAAACCTGAAATAAAATTCCTTGTGTCCGTATTTGGATTGATATTTGTACTCATATCAGTCATAGTTTTACCAAGGATTGGTGAAAATCTTCCCACCCTTTCCTCGGTTACTTCTTTTGATATTCTGTCAATTAAATCACTTGGATACCCTCTGTTCAAAAAAAACTTTTTCAATGTGTGGACTTCACTGGCAAAGGTTTCATCATCAGAAGTCATTCTACACGATCTAACCAGTTGCCCCTTTAAAACACCTTGCTTCTGGTGTAATGGATGGGAACTGGAGAAATGTAGATAAGAATTTGAGAAGGTATCCTTCCTGTGAATTCTCGATACAAAGTGGCCATTACTCTTCTGTATGTTGACGTCCAAGTAAATAAGTTCCTTGTCATCAAATTTATGGGTGAAGTCGAGGAAATCAGTTGTTCCCTTCAAAAATTCCACAAGTTCTTCAAATTGAGTTTGATTTCCTGTCCATAGGAAACAAAGATCATCCAAAAATCTCCCATATAAGGACCAAAGCTGTAAATAAGGGGAATTTAACAGAAATTTGTTTTCCCAGTAGGCCATAACTATATTGGAATATGTAGGGGCGCAGTGTGCCCCCATGGCAACTCCCTTTTCTTGTTTAAAATATTCGCCCTGGAAGAATATGAAATTGTTCTTCAATACTAATTCCATCAAGACCAGGGTAGTTCTAAACTCATCCTGGGTAATTTCCTTGTAATCAGTCAACATCTCCTCAAACCACTCAAGTCCCACATCATGAGGAATACTGGTAAATAAATCTACCACATCCAAGGTTCCAAAGGAAGTTCCATCATCAAATAACTCTGGTTGTAGTTTCCTCAGAAAGTCCCAAGAATCTTTCAGTATATTCTTGTTGTTCAAAACCAGTCCCTGAACCTTAACGCCCCCATACTTAGCTAAAGGTGCTGTAACCGATCATTTAGCTGATACAATAGCTCTAAGAGGTGGATCATTAATGTCTTTGTGCACCTTGGGGATACCAAAGATGGAAGGGACTTTGGGTTTCTCCACATGTAAATATTTGTAAGTTTTAATGTCGATTTGACCTTCAAGGAGTAAATTATTTAAAGACACTTGGATATTTTTGTATGCTATGTTGATTTCATTTTTGGATATTCTAGAGTATTTGTTTGTATCATTCAAAATATCCATCATTTTTCCTTCATATAAAATGTGTTCCATCAACACAACACCCCCTCCTTTGTCCAGCTTCATGACCCTTAAGTTTTCATTGTTACTTAGATCTTTGAGGATTTGGTTTTCCTGTTTGTTTAAATTAGGATATACAAAATCTTGTTTCAACTCAGCCCTTAACTCTTGTTCTACTAATAACTCAAAGTTTCTAAGTTGGGGGTGTAAAGGCAGGTTGAAAGTACTAGGTCTTACTAAGCTGTGGTGGTTGAAATTGTTTGTCTTTCCTTTAAAAATTATTTCTAAGTTCTTTTTTCTTAGAAGCATTTTTAAATCTATAAGTAATCTAAAAAGGTTTTTCCTTAATTTTGGTATGAATCCAAAACCTTTGGAAAACAAATCAAAAAGATTTTTGTCAATAGTAGTGTCAGAATAGTTAAAAACATTGTAATCATTATATGTCCATTTGTTACATTCCTGTATGATGGAATCTCTCAGTTCCATCTCTTTTTGTTCCTTCCCTGGGGTCCCCATCCCATTCCATTGTAGTTTTTTGAGTTGTAATTCACTGGTTCCATTTCCATAATTCTCTCTGATCTCCTAAGGGGGGGGGGGGGTCAGTTTCCCTTGTTTCTAGTTCCTGATAAAAAATTCATCTCGTATATCACCCTCATTTTGTTCTCTCACCCAATGTTGCCTACGTTCATTTACCCAATCCTTGGGCTTGGGGTAGTGTGTTTTATTTTTATATTCCTTGGTGTCCCTATCAATCTTTGCTACTTTTCTATTTTGTACCTCGATACATTTAATTTCTATGTTCTTTAATATCTCTTGATATTTGTTTCTGTTTTCATCAACTTTGTGTAAAAGGTCACCAATAATAGCTTTATTAACACCATTTATTTTGTCATATAGTTTTTCCATTTCACCTGTATTATTTGTAATGATAGCTTTCATAATGTTAAACCCACATTGGTCAAATGCTGTATGTAAGTCTTGATGAAACTCAGTACCCTCAACAACATTGTTGGGGTACTTACATACCCTCAAGCCCTTCGGTACTATGTTTAAATCCAAACAATAGTTTAAATATGAATTGTCAATGTCCAGCATTTTATACCTATGTAAATAGTAGTCCAAATCACCACACATAGCATTGTAGCTACTGTGAACCACTGAATTGGGAAGCTTCCTTCCAAATTCAAACTTAGTTTTTAATATATCAGACAAATGTCTGCCAGTACCTGTAGAAGTAGATTCTTTAGTTGAGTCAGTGCCTTGAAACACCCATTTGCTGGTAGTCCTCTGCTCCTTAGGTACATTCCCATATACTTCGTTAATCAAAGTAATGTGAGGAAACCCATCTAAACTGTTCATAGACGTGTTCTTATCAAGTAAATCTTCTCTGTTGTGTTCATGAGCGCTAACTGCCCTGTTGTCACGCATCCGCTTTGATTTGGCCGCTTCCTGGTTGCAAAATTCAGGAACCGATGAAAGAAGCGTAACCATAGATTGGCTCACTGGCGTGAGTAAGCCAATGAGCTGTGTAAGTTGTCCGATGAGCTTCCGAAGCTCTCCCATCTCCGTACTCTTCTGAGTGGAACTCGAGGCCATATCCAGCAAGGCAACCCAAAACGTAACTGAGAAACACAAAAAGGGAAGTGGTGCAAGAAAAACCAATAAACGAAAATCACCACACGCCTGGAAGGATAGCCTCAATAAGATCCAACACTCTTTAATAGTCGTCCAAACAGCACAATCACATTAACGCTGACAAGATACAATAAACGTTTTCGTCGTAAACTTCATCAGAAAGTGCAAACAAATGTAGTAAAATTCCCAACGTATATATACACACATACAAATTGATTGATTATCCAATTAAGACTTAAATGGTCAACATAATTGTCTTCGTTTTGAAACTGAAATATTGTGGTAAAATAAGAGAAATAATATTATACCTGGATCAATGAAATAGTTGATATCAAACTGCTGTAAGCATATTAAAATCATAATGAAATATATAATATAATAAAAGGCAAAACTTCTGTGTAACCTTTACAAACATCTAAAATGTTGAATATGTGTGAATGAAATTAAAATTCAAGGGTGAATATTGAATCTAGGTACAAAATTCTATTCTAACTGGTAACTGAAATTGAATAGTATCACTGTAAAACAAGTGTATTATTAACAGGAAGGTAATGACATAAATTCCATGATACCATGTCCTTATAGATATAAAAATTGTACATAAAACATCAAAGAAATTTTTAAAAAATGTTTTAAATAGTTAATTAAAAACTTCAAAGAATAAAAGTATAAAAATATATAAAGATATATAAAGAGGTAGGACATGGTGAGAGATAGTTTGTTAATAACTTAGTTACAACTTTGCAGATCTCAGTTTCAATACTGGCGCTAGGGAGATCATATCATTGAGACCTGGTAATCTATTAGCTTCCAGTGTAAGTTGCCAGTATAACTCTCTGTATTCAACCATTGTCTCCCACATACCACCCCTTGGATCTGGTGGGACAACTTCTAGAACAAAAAATGAAAAAACACTAGTTATACAAACTGTGCTGTGTTTATATAGTGTTTATATAGTGCGTTTTTCTCATTTTTGTTTTTGATCTCATATAGATGTTCGTATATTCTTTGCTTTAGTTGTCTCTCACTTTTACCAACATAAAAAGACGAACATAACCTGCATATAGCTATATAAACTATTCCTTTTGTGTTGCAATTTACATATGTATTTAAGGAAATATTCCTATTTCTGGCCTCTACATGGTATGTGTTACCAGTAATTAGGTAGGTGCAGTACATGCTGAAAGTAGCAATCTCTCTGATACCCCGCTTGTAAAAATGTTTCTTATCCAAAAAAGGCCTGCTGCCTGACAACTATATATGTGTTTCATGGGGAAAACATGATCAAAGTAAAAAATGAAAAGCAAACAAGAAACAAGCTCAAGATACATTGCTTAAAGGATTACAGTACAGGTAATGGACCACACATGATAGACTGGCTTTCTGTTTGGTTTACAGGTAAAGCCTGCAACGATGACTGCAAGTCTCCAACAAATGTAATATAGCTTCTTAAAATAATATAATCCTGTCCTTTATTACAAATACTGTCATATGCATTTCAATAACCAAGGCTTATACATTATCTAGTTATGTAAATATTCTCTGCCTGGCAGCAACAGAAAGGCTTTGACTGTTGGCAATTCTTTAACAGTATGCTTATTAAAGCTTACTTACATCTTACAATCTCAGACAAGCTTACCTGAAGGTCATTAAAGCATTGCTACTTAAACACAGAGCAACAGGCACTTTCTGAGTAATAATAAGCATAAATAAACAGTATACACATATGACAGAAACCAGAACATTCTGCAAAATCAAGGACAGAATAAATGTATCACTTGTGTCTACCTTGGATGGGAGGATACTCTGCACATTTACACTGCATAATTGCTCCTTGCCTTGTTTGGACACATCCAGAGTCAGTACATGGGGGAGTGGGGTGCAACAAGTATGTCACAATTTGAAATGTCTCTGGCTGACTGTGATGGCCCTGACATACCTCTCAACCTCAGAACAAGAAATATGGACAGATCCATAAATAGAAGTGGGACAAAGGCCCAAAAATAAGGACAACTTTTAAATATTGCTCTTATAAACTTAGAAAGATAATGGTCTTGCGTTAGTATAAATTTTCTGAAAGGTACAAAATCTGAAACTCAAATGTCTGTCATTATTGTCTAACTTCAGTCTTTAATGATTTGCCACTAATTTGCCAAAAAAAAACACAATTTTATGAAAAATGGACCAAAAATGTGATGCAAAAATATAAAATAGCCACACAAAACAGTTGAGAACCTGTCAAAGAAGGGACACTTTTTTAATATTAGTACTGTTAACTTGAGCAGCTGACAAAATAAAAGAATCTGCATGCATTTCTGAAATAAAAGTAATCTATAATTCTGATAATTACAGTTATTTCTTAATTGTAAGCCCTCCATGTTTTCTTCCAAAATTGCCATTTTGCGGTGGGATTATTAGGGGAAGAGCAACATTTTGAGCCAAAATCGAGGACAGTTCAGATGTTTGGATATGCCTAATTCTATAAAGCAATTTATATGCACGTACCTCTCAACTTGTTAATGCAGGAAATCTGGACAAGGCCAAATATACTGGGGGAACATATAAACAGTACTATAAATTGTTGTATAAACTGAGACAATTGATAGAATAACAGGTCTTGCTTTAGCATGCATTTTTCTGAAGGTTATGAAGTCTGAAACACAGTGTCTGTCATTATTTAGTGACTTAATTCCTAAATTATTTGCCAGAAAAACCACACATTTTAAGAGGAACAAACCAAAAAATAAGAAGCAAAAATCTATTCATTCTGTGAAAATCTGGACAGTTGAGAGGTATAGTTGAGCCGGGGCTGTCTTTGAGTTTGCTGCCCTTCCCCCTCACAAAATCATGGTCGAATGGAGCCTCCCTCCTGCAGCCATTCCAATGAACCATTATTTGGCTATTTCACCCCATTTACCCTAAAAACTAATGTGCATACTGCTTTACTTCTGTGATGATTTGGACTTCATTTGAAAGTTTTATTTTGCATTTTACAGCACAAACACTAAGATAGCTGCAATGCAAACTCACAATGGAAACAGACTATTTTGAACATTTTTCCAAAACAATGAAACAAAATGCATGCACCAATAATGACAAAATTGCCCAATTCAGAATATTTCTATCATAAAAATCTACTCAAACTTCTACAGTCAACCAGTATCAGTAAATATGCACATTCTCTGAAGAAGTAAAACTCATCTAAATAATTCCACATTAAAGAAATCTGTAACTAATGAAGAGGTTGCTGCTAGCAAACAACTTTATATTTCATTGTTTCATCTACAAAATAAAGTGCCTGTTGCCCTTGAGGAATAAATTGCCTAAGTTGCATTAAAAAAACGTTAAGCTAGTAATATTGCAATAGGGAATGGATGGCAAACTGATAACAGGTTCATAGTTACTAGGTATCTTCACCAAAAAGGACTGCAGCATCCACCGCCTTTACAATACAGTACAGTATTTGCAATGCATTAACTTACTGTGGGAGTAGAACCCACAGCCTTCTGCATCAAATGCAAGTACATTACCTATTGTGCAAGTCAACAATACAAGTCAATGTTCCATGAGCAGCACTAAACTTTTGTTCCCCTGCAGCTCTCATCTTCTTGTAAAATCTGCTTGACACACAGCTGCATCTCTGAACTTTGCAGCACAAGAAATCTGGAAAAATCCAATTTTTTTTTTTTGGGGGGGGGGGCAAAAGACCAAAAACTAGGGGCACATTTTAAACATTGCTTGTATAATGTTGGAAAGTTGTTAGAATAAAAAGCTGTGCTACCACCATACATTTCACTGAAAAGTATTGAACCCAGCACCTTGTGCAAAGCAGTCAGAACAACATACCCCTATGCTAAATCATCTGTTTTATGAATGAAAGGAAGACTGAAACTTAAATGGCTACCATTTAGTGAATTCAGTTTTCACCATAGCTATCAACATCTTAGCAGAAAACACCTAAACAAAGCCAATAATGGAGGAATACAGCCCCCAAACATATTCAGTGAGTTCAGTTATCACCATAGCTCTCAACCTTGGCACAAAAAACCTGGACAAAGTCAATAATAGGGCAATACAGTCCAAAAATAGGGGCAAATATCCATTGAGGATACCCACATAAAGAGAACATGCAGACTCCACACAGAAGGCACCCCAGCCAAGAATCAAACCAGACAAACTGTAGCTGTCAGGTAACAAGGCTGCCACTGCACCACTGGCTATGCTAAGTTACAAAAATACCGAAACCAAAGATTTTATGATGAGCAGAACAAATATGAGGCTAAAATCTGCAAATGTTTTACAAATGGTGGTGGGTAGGGAATTCAGACTTTTGTCACTTGGGCCCAAGGTACTGGGTTCAAGCCTTATTCTCTACTCACCACCATGTAGCAACTGGGGCATCTCACACACACACACACACACACACACACACACAGAGCAGCTAAGTCCTCCATAGCGACTATGTCCTCTCCAGCAGCACACACACCCTACCTGCAGATCCTCCATGGCAGCTAAGTCCTCCGTAGCAATTCTGTCCTCTGCAGCAGTGCACACACCCAACCTGCAGATCCTTTGTAGTGATTCTGTCCTCTGCAGC
The DNA here is from genome assembly GCF_019279795.1 of Protopterus annectens. Lineage (NCBI taxonomy): Eukaryota > Metazoa > Chordata > Ceratodontiformes > Protopteridae > Protopterus > Protopterus annectens. Next base: position 435,182,340 of record NC_056735.1, read on the forward strand.
AGCCCGGTCACCTGTCTATCCTCCATAACAGCCCACGCAGGCTGCTCTGGGTCTCCCCGCGAGACATGAGTAGGCTGGAGGCTCCAGCCTGTGGGTGATGCAGTCTGGTGTACTTCTGGTCTGTGGGGTCATCACTGCACAGACTTCTGGGCTGGCAGGGTGGAGTTCCCTGCCTTCCCTATCTGGACTGCCTAACAGAGCAGTCTGGAGTTCAGAAATGAAGCATGCATGCGTGCGTAGAGGTCTGGACTGCCTAACACAGCAGTCAGGAACTAAGCACGCATGTGTGGAGTTCCGGGGCTACTCGTGAATTGTTTTTTATTTTATTTTTTTATTTTCTGGGGAATTTATTTTATTCTTTTTACAGGTGAGGGAGCTGCAGTCCTGCAGTCCTATAGCATGAGCCTCCCCTGGGAATTGTGACCTGCAGCAATTACTTGCTTAAGCCATTTTGTTTTCCTTGCCTTATCCCAGAGTTGGCTAGTCAAGTGAGTTTCTTGTAGGAAGGTTACCGTGGACTTATTTTGATATGTGCGATGCATGATTAAGTTTCTTTTTTTTATCTGATATCCCCTTAACATTCCATGAATATATGGATATCATTACTATAGTTAACTTTTATAGTTATTATTGATTGATAGGCGAAAAAGTAGTAATGTAATCTGACAACTATTGTGTTAAACATTAACCTAAATAAAGTGACTTCCACTACATGGTCCTCTTTATTTTCCTACATCAGGAATAACATACTGGATTCCTTATTTACCTCCAGGACTGATTTGATTAGGACCACTCTCCAGGGAGTACTGGATTCATATCCTTCCTCCTCCCAAGTTGGATAAGCAGTGGCAGTCTACCCAATTGGCTACTGCAGCAGTGGAAATGATGAACATAATACAGCTGCATAAATTGCACTTCTCTATAATAGTAGATGTCTGAATTCTTAACTGCTGCAGTAGCTGTACTCACCCTGTGTTATATCAATTCAGGATGACTTCTCCACTCTTTGCATATTGGCAAGAAAGCCCTGAAGATAGTAATCATTTTCCCCAATTTATAGCTCTCTTCAAAAGGGCTTAGCCCACTACCAGCAAGGGTGACTGTGATGGAAGAGATAACCGCTTTGGGAAGCTGGTCACTTGCTGTATCTTTGACAGGATACAACACATAGGCTACTGCAGCAGTGAGAAATTTGAACATTTACTATTATGGGTAAGTGCAACTTATATAACTGTACTTTATTTCACTAAACCACCTTATGCCTGTGCAAATTGATATGCCTGTTATATCTGTAACAGAATCTATTATTTTGCCATTTTGGAATAACTGTATTATTATGTCTCTGTTTTTGTATATATTCCAAATCATGGAGAAGTATTAAGGAGGCATTGGTATTGCACTGGTTGGAGGAGTGAGGGGGTGTGGATAAATGAGGAAATAGAGAGACACTCCCGTCCTATGAACATCAAGGCTTCTTATCAATGTCATCCACTTGCTGTGTTGCTATTTTGCTGTTGTACATAGGATGAAGTTGTCAGCCTGGAAATACAATCAATTTGATATATATATATATATATATATATATATATATATATATATATATATATATATATATCTATATATATATATATATATATATATATATATATATATATATATATATATATATATATATATATATATGCACACACATGCATACATAATTTTTTATTTCCCCCTCTCTTTTTGTAACACATTTTAAATATCTCATCTATATTTTGTCTATTGAGTAACTGTTTGAACACTTAAAGCATATCAAGGTACTGTAACCAGTGTATATCTCTAGGCTGTCATAATATACACAAAGGTCTTCTTGTTTCCCTTCTATTTTTCTCTCTCTCTTTCTCTTCTACTGTTACCTTTTTATTTTGGCACTACTTAGCTCACCACAACTAAAATGAAATATCTCTATATACAAGCTGCACTAAAATCAATACTTTAAATTTATCCAGCTGTATTATGTTCTTGACAGAAAGTGTGTTTAATTGTTCCAATGCCATTCAGAGTTGAATATTGTAACTTGCTCGTTGAGTCTAATATGGCAACCCTATTTTTGCCTGGATGACAAATAGATGTCCTAACTACTCTGGCATCAAGAGAAAAGAAGATGACAACTTTTGCAGCCTATGACATCAAAAAACAATATGGGGATTGTTTGCATATCACAATTCAAAGGAGTACATGATGCTTTATTTACTGAAAGCACCATAATTCCTGCTGATGACAAACAGCAGTGTAATTTTACTGAGTATTTAGAATGCAGTTATAATAAATGATTACAATAACAACTTTCTCTCATAATTACTGCTGTTTTATGTAGTAGGAATAATCTTACTTGCAAGAAATTATTAACGTAGCTAGCATTTTACTTATGTTTCGACTTAACAGCAGTATAATCCGGTTCATCAGTTGAATTTGTGTGCTGTTGTTTTGTATTGCTTTTGCTTCTTGGTATCTGTAGTGCATTGATCAAGCATGACCAATTATAGGTTCACCTCAGGCTTAATCTACAACAAAGTAATTAATGAAGAACAAACATACATATAAGAAAAATAAAAAATGGTCTATAAAGTTCACAGAAGTAGAATAAGACAATACTATCTATCTAAAAAGCAAAATTAACATCCAATACTATTTTAAGGCAAATAAAAATAATGATCATGTTTACCTTCCACAAAATATAAAATATATATAAGCCTGATGGAACTGTTGAAACTGTATTATTCACTTATGCGAATGTCCTTACTGCAAGCTGTGCAAGTTATATTACTTTACAAAGCAGTAAGAAAAGAAATACACAGAGGTATCACAATAACATGCCCTGTAATAATAATAATAATAATAATAATAATAATAATAATAATAATAATAATAATAATAATACAAATGGTGCAGATTCATATCTAGAACCATTTAATACTTAAGCAAAACATTACTTTCCTTCATTGTGTTCATGGCAGTTTTACAACTATATCTGAGAGCACCATGATCATGCAAAATACTAAAAAACTACTTCAGAAAATAATATGTTACAGTATGAGATATCGCTGCACATTTAGAAATGAATATGTAGTCAATTGCTGTACATTTTTTTCTTAATAATAAAATCTTCAGCTGTTAATGCAGAACAAGCTATTCCAAATGTGACTTCCTGTATCACTAAGTATGATTTCATGTATTATACTTGCCTAACATACACTTAGGGAACTTTTGTTCCACCTTCATCTATTACCGGTGACCTTACTTTACCCTCTGTTCCTATTGAATTACTATTGTGTGAAGCAAAAGAATTGTTAGTATAGCCAACAGTAGTCTTCATACAAGTATTATCATTAACAAGTTGAAAACATTATTTAAAATCAGTTCCCCTGCAGGTGTCAATATTACAGTGAATGTTTTGCCTACAAATAAATGCATCACACACAACTTCTGTAAAACTGGATGGCACTTGAGATAAAAATCATTTTTATTCAATACCTTCATTCAGACAAACTGAAACAATAAGCTAAGTGACTTACAGTACATAGCCCATTATCCAAATAGTATTGTATTGCATAGAATGATAGCTGAAATTTCTATACAATGGAAAGCAATGATGATTCAGACATTCTTTTGTAACAATAACAAGTGTGTTGACAAAACAGAGTGAGGAAGACAGCATTAAAAGAATTGGAAATATACTTACTTTACTCTTGACATATTCATCTTCCATACAATAATATGCAATTTATATTGCAGCAGTGGAATATAACTTTCCAAGAGGCCTCCTTGAAGATAAAACATTCAGAGAATTTATCATTTCAGTGCTATACAGAGGACAAATATCCACTCATAAGAAACATGAGTAATGAACGTGGCTTATGATTCTATTTGTAAATGGAAATTATATATAAAAGGGGACAAGTGGTTTGTTAAGCCAATTCTTAACCTGTTATTCAATACTTAAACGAAAAAAAAAAACAATACAAATCTTGTAAGTGCAATACCAGACATTTTTAGTGAAGGATATCATACATTCATACATTCATCTTTGGGGAAACCATGAAAAGATCAACAACTTGCACAAAAAAATGAGTCTGCAAATTATAAGGCAGATAGGATTGCCAGCCTTGTTCTTAATGTTGTTTACTACACAAAGTTGGTGCATGAGTTAAATATTTTTGTTTAATGTTACTTATGGTAATTCATTATTTCCGGAAAGGGTAGATCAAATGCAATGGGAAGATGAGTGTAGATTCAGTCAAACAGACCACAAGATGTATACATCACATTCAATATTAAGTCCTCAGGTGTTTCAATCTAATTGTATTATGTGAATCATTCCATCTTGGATGTGTGATAAATTACATTTAAAAGCTTAAGTTTAAACATGCTGTACCATATCACTTAAACTTTGATCTGGAAAAAAAATCCTGTGCAGTTTAGTGGAAATAAAATTAACAGAAATAGAAGTATAATTTACTCATAAGCCCATAACCTATTTATATGTCCAGTAGTAAAAGATATGAACTCATTAGTGCTATTATAAATGGATACACATTCAAGGTCTTGTAAAAGGAAGAAGGACTCTTGTTGCTCCAACGTTCCACAAGTACTAATGCCAAGCACTTTGAATTCTGTCTCTATTGTATGATAAAGATGTATAAGAAACAAAATGAAACAACTGTACCTGAAGCTGAATGACTGACATATTAATACTTTCTGTTATTGCAGATTCAATGTCTTTACAAGATACATTAGTCAAATGGAATATCTCCACATAATTATGGACAGTCATCACTAAATGCAGTCTTGGGGACTGACTAGCATTTTCATTGTATTACATTGGGATGAAATAGCTACAGTAGGCTTAAAATGACCTCAGAGTTGATAGCCTTGTAATCTGCTATGACCCTATGATATGTCACTTAAAGGATTAACACTAAAAAGATCAAAAACATTTTAAGGTCTAATATTTCAAAATTTAAATTCAAGTAACATAATGTAATAATACTAAAAGAATGGTGAGCATATAAATCTTGTAAATCCTTAGTCATGTGGATCCAAATTGTATCATACATGTTAAAAGCAATAGGAGGAATAAGCTGTCAGCCTTGATATGTAGGGGAATAAATCTCTGATTATACCCGGGTGACATGGGTTTGACTAGCTGCCCAGGTACCTAACAGAATTGGGATGGAATGTTTTGCATGCCCATATTGTAGGAAGTTTAGAGTACAGGCAGCTGTACAATACCTCAATCCATCCAAGAACAGTTAGGAACACAACCATAAATCCTAGGAGTGGTTATAAGGCTCAGCTAATAAAAGGCATTGTAGTAGCCTTCAAAGTAAGTGTACAGAAGCATGCATTCATGTAGGGAAGGCTTTGTGATCCTCAATTGTGATGCAGATCACATGCATGCCTCTCATGGATAGTTTAGGTCATTAGAAAAATATGCCCTCACTGTCAGGATGTTGTTGAGTACATAATGCATACTCATGGCTGCCTGCATGCAAGTCCTTTATGGGCAGGTCTTGCTCTGATACTGGATTTAATTATATGGAACGAATGGGTCATGTCCATTTGGGGGAGGCATGGCTTGACAGTCAGTGACCATAGGAAAAAGTCACATAAATAATAGAGGAAGGGATCAGTTACTATGAAAAGTGAAATAAGAAGCCAAGCAATATGCAGATGTTACTAATTATGACAGACCGGTAACACTTTCAGTACAGCTTCAATTAGTGTCCAAAAAGCATCTCTTAGCTTTACAATTCTCACATTATAGAGCATTGCGACCTTTCTTTTTCGTTAATACTAATCATCCAAATTGCATGACATTTTTATTAAAAGAAATTAAAACAATAACTGGAAAGGATGATAATTATCTTGACATACAGTGTGACAACACTCTTAAATGATACCAGTGAAGGCATAAACAAGATAATAGTAGACTGTTTTATTACGTATGACTATTCGTACAAACAAACAAAAGAATGGATAGACAGCAATTGCACAAACATAAAATATAGCTCTCATTTTAATCTAAGAATAATGTCATTGCATTTTTTGTGAAAAAAAAAAAAAAAAAAAACTGGCACCAAACGCTAACTTTAATGAAATGTTATTACTGTTTCATCCACAGAGAAATGGACTTCCACCTGATGTTCAAGATGTTTCTACAATATTCATTAACAGGAAAGTCAATTGCTCAGAGTCTATATTAGAACATCAACTTTTTAAAATGTCGAATGTTATAATATTGACCCCTATTCAGTGAATGCTGACAATATCGGACATGCAGAACAGCAATTTTTTTCCCAGGGAAAAAATTTGCTGTTCTGACACACACATACACACAACACAAACACACCAAACAAACAGCAATCCACACACATACACCAAAAATCCTACATCTAACCCTACACTAAACTGTACACACACCACTAGTTATCCATTTACCTTAACCCAAACCTTAACCCTAAGGTCCATCACTATCGCACACTCACGTCACCCACGCCCTAACCCTAACTCACCTACCCCGCCCTAACCCTCATGTTCACACAATCGCACACTTACCTGACCCACGTCCTAACCCTAACTCATCTACCCTGTGCCCTAACCCTCATGTCCACACAATCGCACACTTACCTGATCCCGACCCGTAACTTTCCACCACAGTGCTGAACATAGCGAAGCCACAGGAACGCCCAACCGAATTCCTTCCCTAGGAAGAAATTTGGTGTTCCACAGCTCTGCTATTTTCAGCGTTCGCTGAATAGGGGTCGATATTAGAACATTTGAAGTTGTGAAACTTCGATGTTCTAATACAGACCCAGTTGTTGACACTAAATTGACAAAAGATAATGTCGCTTCTGATATTCAACATAGGTAGCAAAAAATAAATTCTTGGTTGAATGCAAGAGCCCAGAAAAAGAATTTACAGTATTATAAGATGAACTCCTGCATGAAAATGTAGACCAAATTCATAAGCTGGCATCAGACTTTAAAACAGCATATAAAAAAATTGATGTGGTTGCATGATGATATGGAGTATATTTCTTTCATGAAAATTCAAAAAACCCATTATATTTTATACTGTCATTTATCCCATTTTTAACCAAGAATTTACCATTATATACATTTTGTTCTTGTGGTGCGTGAGACAGGAAAGATATTCTTATGACAATGCTATACCAAACACTAACATAATATTTCAACAAACTGCCATAATTCAGACTACAGAAAATTACCTTGTAACTACAGCTTCTATAGACAAAGCTGCCCACACATAAATGGAAAACAACTATGTGCACTGTTTCTACACTGCATCAAATGCAATATTGATATACATACTATAACTTCAGAAAAATAACAGTCATTTTAATAAAAACAATATTTCAAAATACTAAAATCTGAAAACAAATCACTACAGAATGAAATCATCCCTGGGATTCATTAACATTTCTGTAGGTTTTGCGCAAACCCTATCTGATTACAACACATTAGTGCAACAAGAATCTATTCTCATTGGATATGTATGCAGCTCATCACACTTACACATTTCTAAGCACCATTTTGTGTCTACAGCAGTGTTGATGGCCATGAAACAATGCTGGGAATCATAAGCAGGTAATATAAATAAAAATCCTTGGCTGTAGGCAAACATATCATGTGAGCATGCACAGATAACTTATATGCTGTAAGGACGAGTGAATTATAAAAATGTAGATACAGGGGACATGAAATTGGGAGATTGTACACAGAATACAATGTTAATCGTACAAAGATAAGTACAAAGTGAGGTAAATGGAAAAAATGTACTCAGTTAATGCATTCAGATGTGATGATGTTACAAAGAAATATTTTCAACATCAGAATGATGTCCATATTGATGGTAATAATAAATAATCCTGTTTCCAAGTGTAGCCACGTACATAACTTAAAAACAGACGTTAACAATGAATGTGAGATAAACACAATACAACATTATAAGAAGGAGGAATAACTGTGATATTAATGTTGATAGCATGCTGAGTTGGATAACCAGTTAGCAAGTACAATGGATACATTAGGGGTGTTTACATACAGTACAGTTATTGATTATGATATCTATATACAGGGAATGTATATGTGATAACTAATAGTAGTAATGTATACTTCACTTCATCCTGTATAAACAAGACATGAGCCACACAGCAGTTGTGTCATGTAAAGGACAAAGTGTTTCAATGGACAACCATAGATAGGAGGCAAATTACCTTGACATGTCTAGACAAGCATGTATTTTATATACCTGTGCATCATAAGCACTGATATAATAGCAATCAAAATACACAAGTGACAAATTACAACACAGATCAGATGACACTGCAGTAGTTCAAGGTCTCTGTTCATAAATATAGTGTATCTTATGGGATGCTCACAAGACATTAGAGCAAACACTGCCACAACAGCATGTAAACAGCGCAAACACACAATAAAGTGTCTGAACACAGGCCTAATCGCACTTTATGATGATTTGGCATCATGTCATAAAGGAGGACATGTTATGTAGTCTTTGTGTCCAATAAAGCTGTACAGTGTAAAAAAAAAAAAAAACAATTACAGTAATTAAATGCTTGGAGGAAGGCATGCAATACAATGCATTGTTACTTGAAACTTAAGTAACGCCTTTGAGAAATTAATGACATACTCAACATTTCCATCTTGCCAGATTTAAACACGTCAGAACACATATCAGAAAGATGCTTATCAACCTGTGACACAACAGAAAAATGCACATTGTATGTGTTATGGCAAGACACACTTGAAGGGCTTACAACACTTCTCTATTGTAATGGTATGGATTCCCTACCTTGGAGGGTGATGCCTTAAAACTGTTGCCCTCTGGCTATGTCATAAATACTTCCTTTGTCTAAGCCACTCCTGTCTGACACATTTATCTGACAGATAGATGTTACCAGATTCAAACCCCTGCCCATCATACTACACACTCTAAAGAGCTGTGTATTGACTGTGTCTGCCACATGACGTAACAATGGATCTTCTCACAAATAAATGAAATTAATATGTGAAGTAATAAAGGACATTTGAGGATAACGTTTACAATATTATTTTGTCAAAATGAAGACAAGGAGATAACTCTGTTAATGTTTCCACAACTGTGTGCATTTATCATTGTTTCTCAGCCAAGGAAGTTGTTCCTGTTATTTTGTACAACATTGTCCCAGAATAGAAAAACACTTTATCTATGTAAATGTGCTATACACGTGATTACAGGGTAATTACAGGATGGATGTGATGCAGGAGCACTCACACCATGAGATTTGCAAAACAAACTGTTTTACTGGCAATATGTTACAAAGTAATAACTAAAAATATTAACTTCATGCAGTGTTGTTTGTGTAATGTCAGTGCGTTCATAGAATGTTGCCCTCTGCTGCAATTGAACAGCAAGCTATGTAAGGCCCATTGACTACCAATGTGTCTATGAATCACATGTGCATCAGTGGAAGTCTAAACCAAGCTGTTAAGACTCCACCTATGTGAAGTTATTACATCATATGATTGTGTTGCAATTTCTATGAGATAAAAGGGCTGTGTAGGTTTGTCCAACTGTAATTGTACACATTATAACACTTGTGGATGTCATTCATGAATAACACCATTATAACAGGGAATGCTTACAGTCAGGCAATATGGGTTTTCAACACCTGACTGTGTGATAACAGAAGCTACATGATATTGTGAAAAATGATCATGACACAGTGCCACTGATGCTACGATTATAAGATATGTTGGTCTTTGAAGCCATTATGTCATGTTATTGCTGCAAGGGATATGCTTGCTTGTAGATTTTTTTAAAAGACTGTAACTATATATACCACAATATATAGACTATATGTTGTGGTATATATAGTATATATACTATATGTACCACAATACAAAACCTGTACTACTCCACCAACTCTACAAACTATCCCTAAGAAAATAAGCTATGTCTCCATTACCACATATCTCAAATCTACAGCTCCTACTCTATTCTAACTCCATCTCTACCCTACTGCTACTACCAACCATAACAAACTATCAGATCCAGCTACAACACAACCTAGCTATTCCAAAGCAATCTACATCCCTAAACTATAGACCAGCCTATACATACATTCACTTAGCTTCATACCTCTACCAACCACCCCCACTGACTATCTCTTACACAAATTACTCCCACCCAGTAGTCAGTCCCACAGTTCATTAAAACACATGAAAATTATCAGCAAACTTAACAGACTCTACTTATACCTACAAATAAAACTCACATGTTGTGGCAACATACACCCCAATCCAGGCCCACTCAAACTAGTTGCTCCAAGCCCCAATCTGAATAATACCCAGCTCCATAGGCAGAAAAGCTCTTGCCTCCTTATTAACCTCAACACAAGAAGTATCCTTAACAAAGTCCATGACCTCCATGCTTTATTAGTTTTATACAAACCAGAAATTGTCATACTAGCTGAGATCTGGCTAAAACCAGAAATCCACAATAATGAAATTACAGCACCAGGGTATAATATCACTTGCACGGACAGAGTAGGAAAAGAGGGGAGGGGGGCATACTATATAAAAATCACGTCATCCTTGAACAACTCAATATCACCATCCCAGACCAGATGGGGGGCACACCTGTCACTTGTACACATTTGCATTGACTGTACTGGTATGTCAGGTTCTCCATTTCATTCTGTATTCTAACCTATCATGCTGACTAGAGGCATATCAGTGTACTACAGGTCTTAGCTTTGGTTGATCTACATATTAGTGTCTGACATCCTACCCTTCCAAATTAACATCCCACTGTCTGACCTGCTGTAGTCTGTCTGTGTAACCCTTGGGGGGAGGTTACACATATGCATCATTTAGAGGCCATAGCACAGCCTCTGTTTGTGTTTGTCTACACCTGTCCTGCTGGCTGAGAATGTGGTTGGGTATGTGAACCTCCATGACTGGCATGTGTGAGTCATATGGACACACATGACGGCCAGCACATTTCCTGCAGTGGGTTTTTTCGCCCTGTGTAGTACTGGCTACTATAGTGACTCCAGTATTTGTTAAAGATATCATGGTGCTACTATGGGTGTCTACTATCTGCTGGCATAACATTCAGCCTCCCGATTTCCTTGCATGCTCACATCCATACCATAGATGCAGGTAATGACACATTCTACCATTCGGCAATTGGTAGGTTGATTGACTTACCTTCTGGTTGTGCCAGTATTGAGGATAGTGCTGGAGGGAGTACACTCCCTATACATGGTTGAGCACAGGTAGTGTCATGTTTGGCATCCCTTTTACTGTATGTGTGAGTCAGAGAGAGGTGTCATTCCCTGGGTCCCCTACTGTGTCAGTGAATGTGCTGTGTGTTGCCTCTTTGCCAATGCCAGTGCATACTGGGCAGACCTCCATCCCTAATGGGGCAGGCTCAAGTTGTTCCTCCTCTGAGTCAGTCTGTGCCTATGCAGGCCTTGGCATTGGTCGGGGGCTGTGTGGCCCTCCCCCATGCTGTTACTGATGCAGCTGTTTTTGCAGGATCATATTGTGTAGCATAGCACTTACCATAACAATTTGAGTACCTGTAACTGGTCAGTACCGCAAGGCTCCACCGGATGTGTCCAGACACCAGAACCATGACTTGAGCATCCCAAACACATGTTCTATTATACATATGGTCTGTGCATGTGCCTCAGTATGGCGTTCTTGTTCGGGTGTGTGTGCATTTCTGATGGGTGTCATCAGCCACTGCTCCAGTGCATAACCAGCATCCACCACTAGGTGACTGTAAGGGATGTCCCCATTGGCAAATCTCTGGTACAGCTGCGTCAGATGCCAGATGTGGGACTCATGACAGCTTCTAGGGCAGCCAGCACACACATTCATTATAATGCCCTGGGCATCGCACACGACCTAGTAGTTGATGGAGGGAAAGCCTTTGCAGTTGATGTAGACCATACCCTGCTTACCAGGTGGTGCTTTGATGCATATGTGCGTGCAGTCTATAGCACCCACTACCACAGGGTATTCTGCTATTTGGTGGAAGAGATGCATATTGCTGGCCAACACCTCACTGATGTTGAGGAAATATACATGCTCACCGGCATGTGCTGACATGGCATCCAGGAACTGGTGGAATACTCTGGATGCTGATGCCTGTGAGATCCCCATGATATCCTCAGTTGAGCTTTGGGAGGTACCTGTGGCTAGTATTCCTAGGCCTACACATACCTTGGTATTCACTGGGATGGGTTCCCCTCTGTCAGTCGGGTGTGTGTCAGGCATGGCCGGCACAGCTCAACAATTTACTGTAGGAGGTCCCTTGTCCACTCTATAGTGCTCCACTATCTCCAGCTCATGTAGCCCCTGGTAGGTTACCCTGGGTCTGGACACCCTTCTCTGTCTCCTCACTGTGGGTTGGTCGACAGCATTCACATCCTCACTACCCTCAGCCTCTTGCACATGATTTTGAATGATGCCTGCTGCAGCCCCTATCATTTTGTAGTTTTGTTTTTTTTAAAAGTTCCCCGCTTGTATACACCGGTGGTGTAAAGTATGGGAAAAAAAGAGGGGAAGGTGTTTGCATAGTTTATAGTAGTGTGTTCTGAGCTGGGCTGGTCTGCTGCCTGTGCAATTGGTTGATTCTGATACATTTCACCTGCCAGCTATGCTAGTTCTCCTTGATTAACTTCCTACTACTGTTTTCCCTTCCCATTACCTTCCTGTTTAAGCCCAGTGGCGTGCCATGCAAACACTGTGCTCAAATGTGCACATAGCTGCTATTTCCTGGTTTACTTTTTTTTTTCTTTAAAACCCGGTGCACAGTGTGCACACCCTCTTAGGCAATGTAGACGTATAAGAGAATTTAAGTACCTTTTTATGCACTTTTTTTTTTAAAAATACAGTATTTAAATTGATTTAAACTGTGTATGAAGGAGTGTTGAAGGAATTTTTAACTGGTTATTCTGCTCTTCAGTAACTTGAACTAAAAGCTAGTGTTGGCTGAATTTTGTTATTTGCTAGTAATTACAGGTGTGGGGGTAGCCACATTCTTTGATTTCCTGTCCTTGCATATTTAAACTGGTGCATGTGAAATAATTCCTGCTTTAAAACTTCAGCTTGGCAAGCTAAGAACTTGGTTATATTCAACTGGACGTATAAGAGAATTTAAGTACCTTTTTATGCACTTTTTTTTTTAAAAATACAGTATTTAAATTGATTTAAACTGTGTATGAAGGAGTGTTGAAGGAATTTTTAACTGGTTATTCTGCTCTTCAGTAACTTGAACTAAAAGCTAGTGTTGGCTGAATTTTGTTATTTGCTAGTAATTACAGGTGTGGGGGTAGCCACATTCTTTGATTTCCTGTCCTTAGTGGCATTGAAACTGCCCGCCCCTCAGCCTGCCTCTGGGCCCATCTCATTTGCTCACTCAACTGAGTGCAGTGAGATCATATTCTGATTTCAGGCACTCCTACTGTGTACAAAGAGAGCATCTGGGAAATAGAAAAAAAAAAAAATTAAGCTTATTTCCTGCCTTTCTTGTTAAGTGGTACAGACTATTTGTAGGCTTCTGAGCCCCCAAGCCCTTCTGTGTTTGAGGGAAGCCTTCTAGCTTGTTTTTTTTCTTGTAACTAGCCAGTTTTCTAGTTTCAGCACTCAAATCTGTTTCTTTGATCTCAGCACTTGTTCAGAAAAAAAAAAAAAAAAAAAAAATTTCATCTGCTTTTACTGTACTTGTGTTTTTACCTACTTCTTTTACTTTTGCATCATCTTAAAATACTCAATTGTATTTATTACTGCTTGGTGTAACTCATTCTAAGCCTTTTGGTTTAAACACTTGGGCTTCGGACCAGTTAGTTGTTTTGCACTGAGAGGGTTTGTGGTCTGCACTGTTGTGGCAGAACAGGTAGCTTACATCCTTCTAGGTTGAGAACTGCTGATTGAGGGCTCAGTGTCTGTTATTCTAAAAGTGTATTAATTCTGGTTTAAGCACTTGGGCTTTCAAGCCAGTTATTTTACATTAAGAGGGTTCGTGGTCTGCACTCTTGTGGGAGGAGAGGCTGGACTCTGCCCTTCTGAGCTGGGAATTTCTGGTTAAAGGCTTATAGTGCATGCATATCTGAACTGTTTCTTACTGAAGTTGGTGCGCCTTGTTTGCTGTGGCATAGACTGGATTCGGGCCTGCTGGATCTAGCTTTGTTTGTGTAACTTGAGCACTAATCCAGACATTCTCTAAAGTATTCAATGGTATTTATTACTGCTTGGTTGTAACTTGATTAAAGTGTAGCTATCATTCAAGTCCTTTGGATTAAGCACTTGGGCTTCAGACCAGTTTTACATTAGGAAGGTTTGTGGCAAGCACTGTGGTGGCAGGACAGGTAGCTTTCATCCTTCTAAGTTGGGAACTGCTGATTGAGAGCCCAGTGTCCAAGTGTATTAGTTCTGGTTTAGGCACTTGGGCTTCAGGCCAGTTATTTTACATTAAGAAGGTTCGTGGTCTGCACTCTTGTGGGAGAAGAGGCTGGACTCTGCCCTTCTGAGCTGGGAATTTTCTGGTTAAAGGTTTATAGTGCCTGAATATTTGAACTGTATCTTACTGAAATTGGTTCACCTTGTTTGCTCTAGCATAGACTAGATCCAGGCCTACTGAATCTAGCTTTGTTTATATGCTTGTTGTTTGTTTGCTTGTTATTTCCTGGAAGCTAATTCCACCTAATACGCAACTTCTCAGCGCTTCTGTGGATCACTAGTGATATCTGCATTGCTTACTGTACTTATTTCCTTGTTTCACTTGAAAGAAAGTTACTGTTTGTCGTTTTGCATTTAGTTACTTGTAACACATTGCACTCAAGTTACCTGGCACTTGCTCACTAAAGCAATTATATAAGTCAGCACTAAAAATTAAAAGCACTACACCCTCACTCCCCACTGGCCCTTGTTTTCAATTAAGGATTTCCCAATATTATTCTAGCATGTCCAAAGGTCAGTTGTCAATCTCCTCTCCGGTCCAGCTGGTGAATCTGGGAATCTTGAGGCAATGTTATAACTGCCTCATGTACACAGACAACCCTCTCCTCCTCCCACATAACACAAATACTTGCGAGAGATGCAGCTATTTAGCCAAACTGGAGGCTGAGCTCTCTCAACTCAGGACTGGCAAGACCAGACAGGAGGAGAAGGCAACTACACACACCACAAAACCAGCCTCACATAATGCTACCACTCCACTGAATCAAACACATAAACACACAAAGACATACTCGGAGGCTCTGAGTAAAATTTACCTAAACAGCAGAGGCCTCCAAAGCAGACACCCAAACAACTGCTACCTCAAGACACCCCACAAGCAACACATAAACCACAAAAGCAGTGTGCAAAGCAGTCACAGCCCTTAAGGCCAAATACAACACCAAACATACTTGTCATAGGTGACTCCATAGTCAGACACACTGACGTCCCACTCACCAGGCTGAACAAGGAGAGGGTCACAGTAAGCTGCCTATCGGGCGCTAGAATCCGCCACATAACACAAGCACTCGGGTCACTCCACGGCAAGTACAAATATGACACAGTCATTGTCCATGCTGGTGTGAACGACCTGAGACGTACCTCCCTGGACTACATGAAAAGAGACATAGAGGAGCTCTCTGATTATGTAGCCCAGGCAGGTATGACCCTAAAGCTGAGCAGTATCCTTCCTTCACCAAGAATGATGCCACAATATAGAGACAAGATGATCAGCTTTAACAATTGGCTTAATGTCTGGTGTCATTCAAAGGGGATCCAGTGTCTGTCTGCCTGGGATGACATGCTTGACAAGCCACGCTGCTTCGCAAGGGACGACTTGCACCTGTCACCCCTGGGATTCCGGATATTGGCTAAGGCTCTTGCCACCCCCATAGTGCCTTTTTAGGCAAGGCTCAAATTCTAAACCTACCACCCTAGAAAACAAAAATGGGAAGAAATTGAGGGTAATGCTGCTCAATGCCAGAAGTCTAAATCTCAAAATGCACGCACTCGAGGCCCTTCTCAGTATGGAGAACATCGATGTCTGTGCTGTAACTGAAACCTGGTTCAAGGCTCCTGAGAGCACCCGGCACTATTAGGTTTTACCTCATATCATGCGTTCCGCCCCCAAAACCCGGACCACTCCACAAAAGGAGGGGGTGTATCCATATTCATAAAGGATACTCACACCTCCAGGTTGGTGGCAACGCATGAAGCTTCAGAAACCATCCAGGTGCAACTAACCATAGGCAAAACTGCTCTACAAATTGTAGCATGCTACAGGCCACCCTCTCAAACTCAGGAACCCCACACAGCCTTCCTGAAGACACTGGAGGGTATAAATGTATCTCCAAACACCATCATATTGGGTGACTTCAACTACCCGAATATAGACTGGGAACATTACTCAAGCCCTAACTTTCTAGCCCAACGGTTCCTGGAGTTCATAAATTCAAATGCCATGGAACAGCTAGTCACTGTTCCCACGAGAGGAGAAAATATACTAGATCTCATTGTCACAAACATGGGGACAAAATGCTCCACACCGGAAGTATATCCCTCATTGGTGAGATCTGATCATAAACTAATCTCACTGGAAATCCACATCCCGCCCCACCCCAAACAAAAAGACCATAGTGAAGAACTTCTCTAAAGCAAACTTCACACTACTCAAGACTGGTGTGGTATCCTTCAAGGCCCCTGAGCCAGAGGAAACCACAACCCAAGCTGCGGAAGCCCTTACAAATGCCTTCTATGAACACCTCCAGGACTGCATGGATCAGGCAATCCCAAATAAAACCAAGACTCTTTCCACAAAGGGCAAACGTCCAGTCTGGTGGACCCCAGCCATTAACAAACTTTACAATAAGAGGAGAAAGCTATTACATGATAGAACAAAATCCATAAAAGGGAAGTCACCCCTGATCATTATTAGTAAAAAATACGAGCACTCATAAAATCAACTAAGGCCAATTTTGAGAGAAAAATTGCCATGGATTCAAAGGACAATCATAAGGCCTTTTTCAGCTATGTTAGGAACCTGGGTGGAAACTCACAGATATGCTCAGAATTAGTCCAAAATGATACAAAAATCACTGAACCCACAGACATTGCCAACATACTGGCAGACAGGTTCAGTGCAAACTTCACCCCCCCCCCCTAAAGGAGAGATAACTATCCCAGCCGAGTGTAGCCTCCCGGACATCTCAAATGCGCAGGTGAAAGCTGCTCTCTCTAAAGCTAAAAACACAGCATCAATGGGACCGGATGGTGTCCCCGGCTGTGTGCTACACGAGCTAAATGAGGAATTAAACCCGCACATAAGGCAGCTGTTTAATCTCAGCCTTATCACAGGATACGTGCCCAAGGAGTGGCGTACGGCAACTGTGGTCCCACTCCACAAAGGTGGCGCCTCTACGGACCCTGGTAATTACCGCCCCATAAGCTTAACAAGTCTAGTCTGCAAAGCTATGGAGAGGATCATAATGGAGCTCATAAACAAAGATATAGGGGACTTGCAGACATTGGACCCGACCCAGTTTGGCTTTGTCAAGGGAAGATCATGCCTTTTGAACTTGGTCGACTTCTTCGAAATAGTCACCAAGGCCATTGATGAGGGAAAGGCAGTCCATACAGCCTACCTTGACCTTGCAAAGGCCTTTGACACAATACCCCACTCGGGTATTGTAGAAAAACTTACCAGCTTAAATGTAAACCCATATGTCACAAGATGGGTTGCAAACTGGCTTAAGGACAGAACCCACAGGGTTAGAGTTGCTGGCGCTGTGTCAGACTCCAAGCCGGTCACAAGTGGTGTCCCACAGGGCTCGGTCCTTGGCCCCCTATTGTTTGGCATCTACTTCTCAGAAGTACAGGCCAACATGGGATGACTTTGGCTGACAAAGTTTGCAGATGACTGCAAACTGGGCCATAGTGGAAAGTGCATCGGACACGGATATCCTTCAGAAGGGACTCACGGAAACAGATAGCTGGTGCCAGAGCCATGGCCTGAAGTTAAACGCCAAAAATGTATAGTCATACCCTTCGGGAAAAACAAGGTAACCCCAAGCTACCATATAGGTGGCAATCCACTAAGCACAGAAGAGGTTATCAGGGACCTGGGGACCCAGGTTGACAGTGGCCTTTCTTTTGACACTCACATTGCTAAAGTGGTTAGAAAGACCTTCTACATTGCCCACCTGATCATGAAGGGATTCACATCCAGATCTAGTGAGGTCATTGTTCCCCTGTACTCTTCACTTATCAGACCAATGATCGAGTACAATGCCCCATTCGGGATGTATCTCACCCGACATCTGCAGCAATTGGAGAGACCCCAAAAGTTCCTCACCAAAAGGATAAAGGGACTCCAAAATCTGTCATATGCTGCCAGATTGAAGAAACTCCAGCTCTATTCAGTCGCATACCGTCTGCTCAGAGGTGACATGTGCCTGACATACAAGGCCATGTCCAACCCGGAATTAATGGACATGCTCCACCTCAAAAATCCAAATCCACCAAAACCACTAGAGCAAGCGACTTAAACCTTAGCACGGATATAAATAGGACGTGCTGGAGGGATAGATTTATCACTCAGAGACTCCCTATGCTGTGGAATAAAATCCCGGTCCATGTGAGGCAGAGCACCTCGCTGACTCTGTTCAAGAGAAATCTAGACCTGTGGATGGGAGATCGTAGGTTTACCCCGGGAATCATCTCTGGGTCACTGCTGGACAGAGGCATAACAAACTAATGGGCACAGTATTTTTTCATATAAGGGATGACGTAAGCCACAATAATTTGGGCTAGGCTTATAAATGCCTTAGGGCAGATAGCCTAGTATAAACCTATGAACCTATGAACCTATGAACCTAAGAGTGCTAGGCAGACTCAGACACACTCCCTTGCCTAGCTGTGCTAATCTAGGAGCAAACCTGAGACACAGGGCTCCAATTCGCTTACAGTATGTCTGACACCCTCGCTATGCTGTCAGCTAACTCCTAGGCTTGCACCAAGCTATTCCTGCTCTTACACTGTTGGGAGCTGGCTAGCATGCTGGGAAAATCTGGGATTCACTATCATTCCCCTCATTTGCATAGGATTGCCTGCTAATGCATAGTTACATGTCTCACACTGAGCCTCCCCCCTTAGAAACCACTACTCACTGGCCATGTTGTCTTCTGCCTGCCATTGACTATAATGGCAGAATAATGATTTTAGTTAGAGTGCTTATTTTAGGTTTCTTTTCTTATTTTCCCCCGATCCTGTTTGTGCTCTGCTGCCCTGTGCTTAAACAGCTGAGATCGGCTAAAAACAAAATAAAAGTTGATTGTTTATGTTTTTCACCTGTTTTCCTGCCAATGGTCTTATACTTGGCCATAGGCATGCTTTCTAAATGATATCCACCCTTTATTTGGAGCTGTCATGGCTCCATTTTGAAATTTGCAGAAATGTACTCCGTTACTGGCAGAGTACATTTCTGCATATTAAACTAGCTCTGCACGGCTGATTTCCAGCTTCCTGGATCACAAATTCACCTCATTTGCATGGATTTCTCCTGAAAATGGGGTAATTTGCATACAGGGGCTGAGTTCATGTAGGACTAGTTCAGGAGCACTCGTGCACACCCCTACAGGCTATTCCTGGATTGCACGGCAGACATATTACCTGCTGGAGCTTTTGCACTAATCCTGCATGCTGTGCAAGGCTTACAGAATCCGAGGGATAATGTAAAGTTTACAACTAAAGCCTTGTGCTGGAACTACCTTTTAACAAAAAAACCTCCATTAAGTCTTCAACCTGATTTTCTCTTCTAATTATGTCCCTGAGGTTAGAAGAATGTCAATTATGGCACCTTTGCATAAAGTGACCCCTCTTTTGAACATTGAAATTATAAACCAACTAATCTCACTAATATTCTTGCAAACATATGGAATGTATTATAGCTGAACAAATGAATGATGATACAGATGACCTTATATACCTAGATGCATATCAGGTTGACTTTGCAAAAGGGAGATCATGCCTGGTCATCTTGGTTGAGTTCTTCAAAAGGGTTACTGATGGCATGGATAAAGGGCATACTGTCCACCCTCCTTATCTGGATATTCTGAAGGCCTTTGATACTATTCCTTCTGGTGGCATTATTGAAAAACTCTTCCCTTTAACATTAACTCATACATGGATTGCTGCATTAGTAATTGGCTGTCTGACAGGATGTATAATGTTATGATTATGAGAACTTGGTCAAGGAGAAAATCATCACCAGTTGTTTCACACAGAGCTCTGTCCTGGCTTGCTCATCTTTGGTATATATTTCCATGACACAAAAGCTGATGTCAAGAGACTATGACGAGTCAAGTTTGCTGATTATTGCAAAATGGGGCTGATTAACAAATGCATTCTAATTCTCAAACTTTACAGCAAGAGCTAGAAAAAGTAAACTTTGAATGTATTTGTCATGGGCTTATTGCCAGTTCCAAGAAATGGAGCAGCATTTCCTTTGGTAAATCTAGCATCACCATTGCTTACCATTCAGATTAAATTCGACATAAATTTAACATTTGCTCCTTTGGCTACTGCATGTCTGTGGTGATTAGAAAGTTCTTCTACCATGCACAGAGTATAATTTCTGGTATATACTCAAGGTCCAAATAAGTTATAGCCCCATTATATTCAATCCTTTTTAGGATGTCATTGAATGTAATGCAGTCTTTGGCATTTACCTTGATAAGCACCTGAGTCAGACTAGGTGACCTCAACATTTCTTCATAAATTGTCTCTTTACCCTTAGATATTCTGACCCGATAAAAACCCTGTCCCTCTATAACTGAAGGAGATCTCTGCATAACTTTCCAAATAATAATAGAACCAGTAACAAAGTCAATATTCATTTTAAAGACCTACATCTATACAGCCACAATAGTGTGCTTTGCCTATCAAACAAGGTATCTCTTTAGCAATCTTCAAAACTAGTTAGTATAACTATACTGGTGTTCACAAATTTTCGGTGGGAATATGTGGAGAAAGTCTGCTTAATTGGGGGACTCTGGGTAAAGAGTGGAGTGTGTGAGCTTTGTAATGGTCTCATTTGGCAGTAAGCTTACTAAAATCTGATGAAGCTGTGAAGAAATTTAAATTATTGTCTTGTAATTTTTTCTTACCAGATGGTGTTGATGAAAATATATGAAGAGTTTTCACTTCCTAAGTATTGTTCATATTTTTCAAATAACATAAATATGTAATAATCATGCATCCTCTGATTTCTTCTAATTTCTGAATTCTAGAATTTACTAATTCTGGGCAATATCATATCTCTAAAAGCATTTTTCTAGAATTGTCTTTAACAATTGACTTTTTGTTTATTCCAGCAGGCACCAATGCAAAGTTACCTTGATAGTGTAATCGAAATTTAGCGAATGGGCAAACTATACATCAGCACCCTGACTGGAGAGTGAAGGTTCTCCAGCAAGGTATTAATGTACAAGTAATGCCCACTGAAAAATGTGTTCGCCACTTCATGGCAGCATATCAAGCTATTGTGGAGAACGTACAGAAAAAAAATGTCTGCCATTACATTACACTCGATAAGCAGCGCTTTTGCTGTTTAGCGAGTGTAAAAAAATAAAGAGAAAAAAGTGTGTGTGTGTGTGTGTGTGTGTGTGTGTGTGTGTGTGTGTGTGTGTGTGTGTGTGTTTATGCTTCTGTCTGCCTGTGTGAGTGGATATGTGTATGAAAGCAGGGGAGACTATGTGTTTGTGAGAGAGATTGAGAGAGCGAGAGAGAGCACGATCTTGTGTTAGTGAATGAGTGTATGTAAGCAGAGGAGACTGTGTGTAAGAGAGATGAGAGATAGAGTGATCTTGTGTGAGTGACTGCATGTATGAAAGCAGAGGACACTGTGTGTGTGGGGGAGATTGAGAAAGGGAGAGAGACAGCTGTGTTAGTCAATGTGTGTATGAAATCAGAGGAGACTGTGTGTGAGAAAGATCGAGAGAGAAAGAGAGTGATCTTGTGTGAGTGAATGTGTTTGAAAACAGAGGAGACTGTATGTGTGAGAGAGACTGATAGAGTGTGAAAGTAATCTTGTGTGAGCAAACACATGTAAGAAAGCAGTGGAAACTGTGAGAGAGATCAAGAGCAAGAGAGTGAGAGCAATCTTGTATGAATGAATGCATGTATGAAATAAAATGAATAAACCAAACCAACACCGGATGGAGATGGAATGCCAATAAATATCCAAAAGTACTCAGATACTCGTCAAACTCAGGTTTATTGATTCCAGTTAACGCAAGTAAAACACAATGACACCCGTTTTCGTTACCAAAGTAACTTCATCAGACAACATAGCCAGCTGAATATCCTCTTTAAATATGGATGTCAATTAAAAGACTTGTTAAATGATTAAAACTTAAAGAAGACACAGTTAAAAATTCTGTTTCAAAATGAAAGAACATACATATACTGGAAAACTGTGTATGCTGTTAGATATTCAAGTGCAAAAATATACATGAATAAAAATATTTTTAATATATTTAGAAATATAAAAATACAGTTTTCTCTTAAAAAATTCCCAAAAACTAAAATTTTGCCATAAATCCTTCACAGCCTATATTTTAATGGCTTTCAGTTTTAATATTGGTTTGATGGATATATAGTAATTGAGTCCAGGTTCCTTATTAGCCTCCAGCTTAATTAGCCAGGTTGTCTCCCTCTGTTCTAATATAGTCTGCCAAGGCCCGCCCCTGGGATCCAGTTGAACACTATCCAGAACAAAAAATAGAAATTTTGCTTTGGGACATGTGTATGTGTGTTTAAACAAGGCATTGGTAGTGTTCCCTTTTTGTAAATCATAGATATGCTCATATATTCTACGTTTAAGGGAACGCTTGGTCTTGCCCACATAATATGCCGGGCATAAAGTGCACATGGCCAAATACACTACCCTTTGGCTATTGCAATTGTAAAATGCTTTAGCTCTAATAGTTCTGTTTTTAGCTGCTAAAAACACTTCCTCGGAGTGCACAATGTAAGAACATTGTGCACAAGACCCACATTTGAAAGTACCCTTTCGTGGTCTAGAGGAATACTGCCAAAAGGGCCCCTTTTCTAAGATGTTTTTGATACTGTTCCCCTTACGGAAGACCGACTTCATTTCCTTGCCTTGCAAGTTGCCCAGGTCAGTAACCTCAGAAAAGGTTTCCCATTCTCTGCTGATAATGTCTCTGATTTTACAAGAATTAGAACTGTATTGTGTTATAAAAGCCTTAATATATTCTAACTGAGGTGTCTGCTGAGTCTGAGTGTTGTCACCATGTTTTAATCCCAAAATAGGTCGAAACCTACCTACTCTTTCTTTTTTAACCTGTTCACAAATGTTGCATACTAAGTCCCTAGGATAGCCTCTATCTTGGAATAAAAGACTAAGATTCTCACACTCGTCAAAAAACTCCTGTTCATTGGATGTCATTCTGGAAATTCTAACAAACTGGCCCTTGACGATCCCCCTCTTTTGATATGCTGGATGTAAACTGTCATAATATATATAACTGTTGGAGAACGTCGGCTTTCTATATACTGAAGATTTGAATTGATGGTCACAATCAGTACTAAGCATAACATCCAGATATTCCACCTTGTCCACAGTCACTTTATATGTGAATGTAAGAAAATTGGTAGTATTGGTCAAGTATTCCATAAAGTCTATAATGAGACTATCTGGTCCTGTCCAAAAAATACAGATGTCGTCAAGGAACCTGTAATATGCAACCCAGTGTTTACTAAAAGGACTATTAAACACATATTTGCTTTCCCAAATGGACAATATTATGTCCGCATAAGTCGGAGCACAATTTGCTCCCATGGCCACTCCGGAAATCTGTTTGTAAAATTCCCCTGAGAAATAAATAAAATTGTTATACAAAACCAGTTCCATGAGCTGCAAAATGACAAAATTATCATTATTGTTGGATGCTGGGTTAGATGTAAGGGCCTCCTCTAACCATGATAATCCTGTTGCATGAGGTATAACAGAAAAAAGATCCACAATGTCAATAGTCAAAAACTTTAGGGTAGGACTCCAAAGTTCAGGAGTAATCTGTCTGAGAAATTCCCATGAATCTTTCAGCATATGGGTTGCTTTAGGCCATAACCTTTTAAGTTTATAATCCAAATATTTGGAAAGCGGGGAAATTTTTGACCCTTGTGCTGCCACTATTGGCCTCATGGGTGGATCCTGTACATTCTTGTGTACTTTAGGTACACCGAATATAGAGGGCACCTTAGATTGGGGGTTGTCCAAAAAGATGTAAGTACCATAATCAATGGCTTCCTGGTCCAGTAAATCTTTAATGGCCAGATCTATCCTCTGATAGGCTATATTGATTTCATTGAGGGAAACCGGGCAATACCTGGCCTCATTCTTTAAAATGATGTTCATCTTACCCTCATAAATAACCTGGTCCATGATCACTGTTCCTCCCCCTTTGTCAGGTTCCATAACCCTGATATTAGCATTTTGTTGTAAAGCATACAACAAATTGTGTTCAGAGACAGTAAGATTAGGAATATGCCTAACCCGTTCACAATGACGCCTGACTTGTTGTTCTATCCTGTGCTCATGGTTTTTGAGTTGTGGATGCAAGGGGGGATTATATGAACTACTCCTATGTGGTTCAACACTCAGAGTAAATTCCCCGTGACCCATGAGGTGCTCAAGATTCAATTTCCTGATAAAAAGTTTAATATCAATGATAACTTGAGTCATACAGCTACTCCTGCTGGGTACATACTTAAAGCCTTTTGTAAAAAGTGCAAAATAAGTATCATTTATATTTAAAGAACTATAATTGTAAATGGTATATCCACCCTTTTGACATATGGGATCTGCATAATTGCTATCGTTAAAAGTAAGACTGAGCTCAGTATTATTTATTCCCAAAACTGGACCTGTATGGGGTGATGATTCCCGTTGTTCCTCACCTTCTCTCTGTGTTGGTGGCCCTGGGGGGGAAAATACTGTTCATTATGTGTTTTGCGCTGATTTCTAATTCTTTCTGATCTCCTGGGGAGCGGGTCTGGTCCCTGCATCTGGCCTATCTCCTGTTCATTGTTATAGGAAGTATCCTCTGTATGCTGCACTGACTGTGTTTTGATGTATCTTCTGTCAGTACTGGAGTAAGGTATAGGATAAGGACACCCTTCCTCATATTCCCTGATATCCCTTTGTAACTTCTTATATTTTCTCTGTAAAATAACTGCACATTTATTGTCAACTTCCTTCCTAATTTGGTAATACTTTTTATTTTCAAGTTCAACTTGAAATAACAGGTCAGAAATAACAACATCATTGTGCTTAATAATGTCTTGATCTAAAATCGCTATTTCAGATTCATTTC
The DNA here is from genome assembly GCF_019279795.1 of Protopterus annectens. Taxonomy (NCBI): domain Eukaryota; kingdom Metazoa; phylum Chordata; order Ceratodontiformes; family Protopteridae; genus Protopterus; species Protopterus annectens. The sequence continues at coordinate 435,207,815 of NC_056735.1, forward strand.
TCTTAACTATGGCACGTACGATATCTAAACCACACTTATCAAAAGCTGAAATTAAGTCTGAGTGAAAATCGCTACCAGCGATAACATTACTAGGATATTTACAGACCCGTAGGCCTTTAGGTACAATGTTTTTATTGAGACATTCATTGAGGTACATATTGTCCAGTTTCAAACTGCGGTACCTGTACAATGAAGTCTCAAGTACAGCCATCGACTCCCGAAAGCATAAGCTGTTGTCAGTCCTGGTATTCGCCTGTCCTGGATGTTGAAAGGTAGGAATTTCCTGATACCATTCCTGGAACGAAGAAGGTGGCGTGTTAACTCGCCCAGCTGATTCATCAGTACGCCGAGGACTCTCACTGCGGTCCTGTAGAATATGTGGAGTGTTATTAAAATCCGTTGCCGTAGGAGGGCGACCTCTGCCGTTGGAAGAAGGCATAACTGGACCCAAATGGTTGTTGAAATTGCTAACGGAATGTCTGGTTTCATTATTTGAAACCTGGCAAGGTTTAGTGAGCAACTGTTGAATACCTTGCCCTAAAGGCAAAAGAATGTCTAAAAGTTGGCTGAGTTGACCAGTCAACTTACGAATTTCCCCAACTTCAGAACGTAGACTGGGTTCCTGGATATCGGCAGATACATTCTCCCCCAAAGCTTCCATATCGAAACCAACAACAAAAACAGAAGCAAGTGTTGGTAAAACAAAACTGAATAAACCAAACCAACACCGGATGGAGATGGAATGCCAATAAATATCCAAAAGTGCTCAGATACTCGTCAAACTCAGGTTTATTGATTCCAGTTAACGCAAGTAAAACACAATGACACCCGTTTTCGTTACCAAAGTAACTTCATCAGACAACATAGCCAGCTGAATATCCTCTTTAAATATGGATGTCAATTAAAAGACTTGTTAAATGATTAAAACTTAAAGAAGACACAGTTAAAAATTCTGTTTCAAAATGAAAGAACATACATATACTGGAAAACTGTGTATGCTGTTAGATATTCAAGTGCAAAAATATACATGAATAAAAATATTTTTAATATATTTAGAAATATAAAAATACAGTTTTCTCTTAAAAAATTCCCAAAAACTAAAATTTTGCCATAAATCCTTCACAGCCTATATTTTAATGGCTTTCAGTTTTAATATTGGTTTGATGGATATATAGTCATTGAGTCCAGGTTCCTTATTAGCCTCCAGCTTATAATGCATATATGAAAGCAGAGGAGACTGCTTGTGTGAGAGAGATTGAGAGAGTGAGAACGATCTTGTGTGAGTGAATGTTTCTAAAAAAACAGAGGAGACTCTGTGTGCATGTGTGTTGTGCATGCGTGTGTGTGTGTCCGTGTGTGCTTGTGCGCGTGTGCATGTGTGCATGTGTGCATGTGTGAGTATGTGCGTGTGCGTGTACGTTTGTGTGTGTGTGTGTGTGTGTGTGTGTGTGTGTGTGTGTGTGTGTGTGTGTGTGTTTGTGTGTGTAAGATCGAGAGAGAGAGTGAGCGCGACCTTGTGTGCATAGCTTTCAACTGTTCAAATTTTCACAGAATGTCCAGAGTTTTGCCTCATATTACTCTGTGCTTCATAAAATTTGTGGTTTTCTGAAGTCTTGTGGCATTTGAGTTTCTGGTTTTATATCTTTTAGAAAATGCATTGTAATGTAAGACCTTTTATTCTAGCAATTTTCTAAGTTTATAATAGAAATATTTAAAATTTGTCGTTATTTTTGAGGCTTTGTTTTCCATTATTTTTTGCTTTGGCCAGATTTTTTTGTGTTAAGAAGTTGAGAGTTATGCTTGTGTGAGTGAATGCGAGTATGAAACCAGAAGATACTGCATGTGTATGTGTATGTGTGTGTGAAAGCCGAAAGAGACTGTGTATGTGAGAGAGGGAATGGGATCTCTGTAAAATTGATGTGTTTTACTTATTTATTTTTTTAAGTACTATATTATCTTTTTTATACATTTTTGATGTGAAATGCTTCCTCCAACACTATTAGCATATACTACAGAAACTTTGAAACATTAGGTGGAGGAACTATTTTACATAAAAAAAAAAAAATATATATATATATATATATATATATATATATATATATATATATATACATATATATATATATATAAACAAAATAATATAGTACTTAAAAATAAGTAACTCAAACACGATAATTTAAGAGACCCCATTCTTTAAGCACAATAATGGCCTCCAGGTTGTGTTAATGTGTAACGCCCTTCCAGGGTTGTATATGCCCTTTACCTGTGGCATTGGTCCTCATAACACCCGTGGGCAGGTGTAAAAAATGTTAATGCACACCCTGTAGGGCATTATTGCTTACATGACTTACTTTTGCCCAAGGCAGCATTATTTTTGTTAAAATATGAATTTTCCTTTGCTCTCTTAGACAAGTGCAAAAGTCAAAATGTGAAATAAATATGTAGGATGAACATTTTTCCTGCATTTATCAACTTTTTTCTGTTAGTAACCATCAGCCTTAGAATAGAAATATATTTTGTTGCCTGTGGATGTTCTTCAACAACAGTTCAGCACAAAAGGAGACTTTAAAATTGAAATGTATGCTTTCTTAAATGGAACATCTGCATTTCAGAGAGATTGTATTATGTAACCTCAAAGGGGCATATTTTGTGTTTTCAGACAGAGAAATATAATTTGTCAGTTTCAGTAAACTAAGACCATCCACAACATTTTGTAGACCCTTGATTATTTCATCTACACATGACATTTTTATCACTATATGATTCTATATTGTAACAAGCTTCGACTGTTTGATCCTGCCTTTCCTTTGTAAAATGAACTATGAATAATGCTGAGAATGTGTTAGTGAACCAACCAGCGATTATGAATTGTGTTTAAGCAGTCACCATAAGGAGCAAAAGTGTAATGCAGTTGCTGGGTTGTCATGCAAAAGAAATTTAAATAATATAGTAGGTTAGTGTCAGTCAAGGACATAAGTAAAAGCTGCATTGCTAGAATGTAATTATTTTTTTCTCCAAACTTCTGTGCACTGATGTTAAATAGGGTTTCATGTTCTGAATGAATTTATTTATAAACCTTATTTCCTTCTCATGCCATATGTTACAGACTTGGTGCCCTGAGGAATTCAAGCAGCATTTGTCAGGTTTAAAAGGTGAACCTAGCAAAATTTAACACCAGTAAATTCAGACTTTGCTGTATCAGCTTCAGTATTAAAGAGATTCATGGAGTTGAGAACGAACCATCTAGTTTATTTTCTGGAAGTTGATATTTTAGTTGTTCATTTTGTGTGAGGTGTTTCACTTTAAGTACACGATTTGCAAGACAGATTCAGTGTAGCATTACAAGCAAAATCTGGCAAATAGAAAAAAAAACAGATCCTTCTGTGGAAGTGCACTGCATTAGCACGGACGTTTTGGCAATATTTTGGTATCTTGCATAAATCTGTTGGATGTAAATATGTTTTATATAGCTAACTTTCTTATGTATCGAACTTTTCTGTGTAAATGCATTGCCTGTTTGAGAATGGGAATGGCTGGTAATATGTAATATTTTAAACAAACTACAAAATATAAATATTCTTCTGCAATCATAAAATCTGTACTTGCTCAAATTGCCTAGAGAGATTTATACCTACTTTATGATGCCTGGTGTTGAAGCAATGATAAACTTGAACAAAGATTTTTTTTTTACCATAATCTTTATTAATGGTCTAAAGAAGCAATAGGGTTATTGCAAAAGTGCTCACTTTTTATTCATTTTTATATTGTTTAATAAACAGAGGTTTTTGCCCAGCTGTGTTGGTTTGGTACTTGTTTTTTACTTCAAATTTACACAGCTTTCTTGTACCGCACCTTTCACCTGTTCCTGTGTATTTTTGGTTAATGTTTAGTTTTAATTTCAAATGTCCAGGGTTATAAAAAAGTAGATCTGGTGAATTAATTGGGAAAATAGCAGATTTATCTCGATTAATTTTATAATTAGAAAGTTTCAAAAACATTTCTGTTGAATTTAATATTTTCAGTATGTCAGAATTTGGTAAGGTGAAACAGAGGTTGAAGTCATCTGCAAATGCTGAAAGAACAATCCTGGTATTATAGAGAGTTGGTACATGATGGTAGTTTTTTTGAGAAATATATAAGTGTAACGGTTCAATATAAAAGTCAAAATGATAAGTGGATAAGGGGCACCCTTGTCTTGTTCTGTTTGTAATATTAATCCTAGTAGAGGTAGTTTTGTTTATATACAGAGAAGTGTAGGCATTGTTGTAAAGTGTCTTGACTATTCAAATAAAGGTAGTAGGTATTCCAAAGAAAGGAAGAAATGAGAGCAAAAAAGTGAAGATCAAGTCTGTCAAAAGCTTTAGACACATCTACTGCTAATGCAAAAATGGGATTATGGTTTAGATTAGAAAGTTTTATCAGGGCATCTGGTGTTAGTGGGTTGTCGCAAGTTTGTCTGGATTGTATAAAACCTGATTGAGATAAAGGATTTTAATCTATTAGCCAGTATTGGGGTGAAGATTTTAACATCCAAGTTACTTGAGGAAATGGGTTTGTAACTCCCAGGATTCTTAGAGTCAATGTTATATTTATGGATAAGAATAGCTTTGGAGGAGTTGAAGTGGAGATCAGAAATTGAATTATTTTTTATATAATTAAAGAGGTATAAATAACACTTTAGATATTTTTTGGCAGAAAGATTTGTAAAATTCCACATTAAAGCCATCTGGCCCTGGACCCTTGCTGGGTTTAAGATTATTAATTATGGTTATTATCTCTTGCTGGGTAATAGGGGATGAAAGAGACTTTTGATGTAATTGATCAATTTTTGGGAATTTAATTTGGTTTAGAAATTGTAATTTCTCCTGTGCTGTTGCTAAAAGTGTGTGTTCACCATAAGTTTATGAGTCAATGTTTTCAAAATTTTTTATAATATTGGAGTTATTGAAGTAAGTCTTACCTTGATATATTATCTCAGGTATAATAGAAGGAAATCTGTTTTGGTTGATCAGTCTCACGAGGAACTTTGAAGGGATTTGCAACCATTCTGCATAATTAGCCAAGATCCTAGTTTCATGAAAAGTCAATGGTTTAGCATTAAGGAAGTACAGTTCTTTCTGGAGACAGCTTAGCTGTTTTTCAGACTCCAGGCTAAAGTTAGTTTGTAATTCGGTTTCCAATTTGATATTTTTTTAATTGAGCTTTCTTCAGGCTTATATAAACTTTTGTAGTAGGCAGCTTTATTGATAAGAAACCCTTGTATTTATGCTTTAATGGAGGCCTATTCAATGTCAAAGGGTATTTGAGAAGAATATGTTACCTTCAGAAGAGTTTCAAATATCCTATTAATTTCTTCTACAATATCTTCCCTCATTAATAGGTTAGGGGTTCAAAGCCCAGTTATAGCCCCTAAACCAAGGATCAGACTGAAGAGACCAATAAATAGTAAGCATAATTTATGAGTGGTCTGCAAAGAATCTGGGTTCAGTAGACAATTTGATGTCTAAGTTTGAAAAGAAGTCAGAAATTAAGTACAAATCAATTCTAGACCATATTTTATGACAGGATGAGTAAAAGGTAAATTTATCCATAGGTAATTTTTGATCTTGCAAGTTATAAGGGTCAAATAAGTCAAAACGATTCTTAATTCTGAGATTGCTGTAGTAGTTTGGATATTAAAAACTTTGGTTTTGATATATCCAGTAAGGGATCTTGATAAGTGTTCCAATCACCTCCTAGAATCAGATAACAGTTCTGGAAGAGTGATAACATCTTATATACTGACATAAAAATGTGTGCTGTTTGGAACAGGGTTCATAAAGGTTTAGAAGTAGAATGGGCCTATCAATATATGAGCAGTTGAAAGTTCTGTATCACCATCTTTCTTCTAAGTCTGAATCAAAGTGTAAAATATTATCCCAGAATGACTTTTTAACAATTATCACTACTCCCACACTCTTTGAATCCTTTCCAGATGCAATAATTGTTTTAATTTATTTTTTAGTCTTTTTTTAATTTCTCCAAATGTTTTGGGTTTCTATTACCATGAAGGGAATGGACCCCATTCCTTAGTCAAAGCAGGATAAAAGTTCATGAAATTAGTATTATTTAACTCTTTCATGTCAACCAAAAGTGCTCTTTACAGTATCCATAGTGTGCTCAGTAATGACTCCTTCTGCAGTTCAGTTGGAGTTACATGTATTGGTAGCATATCTAAATAAGATTTTAGACTCTTTTTTTATAAGAACTATTGCTCCTCCTACTACTATTGGAACTATTTGGGTATCTTTCTTCCACATTGCTGTAATTTCTACTTGCAGATCCTGATATTTTATAACTTTATGTCTCTCTGTGCACAGGACACTGTAATCATTGGGTGTGATGATTTCAATGATCAGTGCTACTTGTCTTCTTTTCCTGGACCATTATATCCAGTTTTCTAGCATCTATCTTTTGAATTGTTGGTAATGGATGATCCCATGTGATGTAGACTTCATTATTTTCTATGATGCCTTGTGTCTCATGTTTCCAGTGCTTTTCAGCCACTTCAAAACCATAATGTTTGCACAGTCTTCAGTGCAACAGTCTCACCACATTATTGTGCCTTTCAGTATGCAGTCCTTCTGCCATTAGTATGTCACAACCAGCAACAAGTTGTGCAACTGTTTCCAGTTCAGTTTTACAAAACCTACATTTGTCTGTTTCTCCCACATGTTCAATGGACTTTGTAAACCAACTTGTATGTAGCCTACTATATTGAGCTGCCAATATTAACCTTTCATCTCTTAGTTTGAATTCACCTCTCCTTAACCATTCTTGCATTTATTTCAGATCAACATGAAGTTCTTCCAGAAGTTTTCTATACTTGCAACTACATTTATGCATTTTCCACATTTCTTGCCTTTTCATCTGATCCTTCACCTTATATGCTTTCTTTTGTTTTTTGCCATACTCAGTTGATGCCTGATTTTTATTTACCTCTAGCTTGATTTCCATTACTGCTTGACACCAAAATGCTTCTGCTACATTAAGCAGGAAAGATATCTTAGATTTATTCTCCTCATGTTTCAAAACTTTCACTATGTTTGCATCTTGTGAGGGCAGCAGATATGTGTGGAGTCCCACGATTGCAGATATGTACATGTAATTAGTTTCAAGGCAGCCCATCCCTCCTTCGTAATGGGGAATATATAATCTTGGTATGCACTGATTTTTATAGATCATTTGGTGAGTATTAAGCATCCGTTTTGTTTTAATATCTAATCTGTCCAACACATTTTGGGGCCAATCAGTCACTCCAAAACTGTAAGTTAGGGCAGGAAGAGCAAATTGGTTTATTGCTTGGATTTTGTTCCTATATGTCAATGCTATTTTCAGAATTAATTTAAGACTTCTAAAATATCTCTTACTTAGTTTTACTCACATTTGTTCTGTTTTATTGCAGATCCTTCATCAATTCCTAAGTATTTATACACTCCCTCTTGCTCAAGTTCTTTTATATCACATTCTTGTCCCGAATTGATGTTTTCCTGGTATTGCAGTTTTCCTACTTTAAATGTTGCTTTTGTACATTTATCAAGGCCAAATGACATTCTAATATCATCTGAAAAAGTATTGACAACCTGCAGCTGTGCTTTCAGTTCTTCATTTGATGAGCTATACAGTTTTAAATCATCGACAAACTCTTACCCATTTGGTGTGACCAATGTTCATTAAGCATATGTGTTTCTTGGACTAAAATAATGTATGTCTTAGATTTAAGAACAAGATGGAAGAAAAGTTTTTTCTTTCTAACCACCTGTGTCCCCTTAACATTTCATGAATCAATCACTGAAATCCTAAGGTGTTATGAGAAAAAAAGCAATAACATGATAGGACAGAATAAGCATTTAATACACAATTGTAGGGCCTATTATTTTCTGGGATGGTTAATAGCACTTAACCCTTCTAGCCCCCAACCCATGTCTAGACACTACCCTACTAGGCCTAGAAGAGAAGGGAAAGGTAGGGTATGTAGATGCACAGAGGCAGAAAATATTGCAGTTAAGAAACATAGCATCGCCAAAATATGTTTCTAAAAGAATATTGTCTCTCTTTTTAAAAATAAACACAAAGTAGAAAAAGCATAGTATGACTTACCTCAATACACCAATAACTTTATACTTAACTCCTTCCAAATGTTTAAGTAGTATTCATATGGTATAAAGCTTAGAAAACAAAATAAGAAGAAAAGTTTTATAAACATAGAGAAACTATATAGAGACTTTGATTAGAAGTAGTAAGGAGACAGGTCACCAATATAATCTTGTAGTAATAATAGGACACCAACAAGATTCTCTGCTAATTAGTTAAAGGGAATGTGTAACAGTCAATATAATAGCCAAGGAAAGACATCTTACAAGTAGTGTTTGGATAAAGATGTTGGGTATTTAACCTCTAACCATTACTATTTAGTAGGTTTAATGGAGAGGTGACTTTCACCAGCATAACACACACAATGTAAGAATATCAATTACAAAATAACACGACTTTAACAAATTAACACCTCCAGAAACCTTTTCAAGGAACAATTACAAGATTAGCTTTAAAAATTACTTGAAGTAAAGATATAGACCAAGTTTTAGGTTCATAAGCTTTGTAGAAACACAAGGTATATCAAGAAGGAGTAAATATTAATTTATACAGAGAGGGTAAAAAAAAAAAAAAACACAACATCCAATCTATTTTGAATTTTTTTGCATTTGAGCATGGTACACATTATAATCATATAGACGCAATGGTAGTAGATCTATATACCGATTGACCTGAAGATTGTTGCAAAAACTGCACTCAACACTACACAACAATGTAGAAGTCATCGCAAGTCAAACAGAAGCATAACAAGGATTATCATCCTACACCAGCACAAGAGCAGCACAGGTATGAAACAGAGAAGGTTATGTAAACCCAACCATTATAAACAAAGATACATACTTGAACAGCAATGTTAGGCCAGGTAATGCTGTATGTCCATATGAGTGAAGTTACCCAAGGAGAAATTAAGCTGGGTCCATAATGTAGCCTATAAAGTGTGTAATCCATTTCAAAAGTACTGTCTTGCCATGTTCAATAAGTGAAATAGTCAACAGGAAAAACCACTGCATATGAAGTGCTCAAATAAGCCAGAGCTGAGAGAATACAATTTAAAGGTCAAGGGAGATTCACTCCTTTAGTTAAACCTAATAGTGATTGCATTCATCAGGAGCTAATCACGCAATTTAAGAAATAATCAACATTTTATTTTAACTATATTATACTTAAAATTTCTGTGTCTTGTCTGAAACTATTCATTTGTGCTTAGTGAGTCTTGTTTATTAAAGAAACATGTAAGTACAACCCGTCAGTATAAAGGCTCATTGGAAAATGGGATTGAGACTTCATTAATGAGGATGAGTAATTCTATAAAAGGACACTAAACTCTCACATTTTCCTGCAAGATATATATGTAACTTGTTACCTACAATTAGCAGCCCCTATTAGGAACACACTGCAGCTCAGTAAGGGAACTGATTGTACATACAGATCTGACAGGAAGGTGTTCCTGCAAACATAAACAAAAGTAACATACAGGCTGTGTAGAGATAATCCAATGTTCTCAATGAATTTTAGGAACTGTTTTACACTAGTCAATGGAAATTTATAGCTCAGAAGTAATATAATGTATGAAAAGTGGTTATAAACAATATAATAGTGGCAATAAAAGTTTACAGTATTCTAAGGAATGCTCACTGAACTAATACACATGTTGAAGTATGCGTAGCATTAAAGAACAGGTTTAACAAGTGGCAATAAAAGATGTTAATATTTATACATATTCTATAGACATTGAGCAGCATTTTAAAATATGTCATTTAAATTTAGCTAAAACCCTGTGTAAAACATATATCAGCAGTTAATCAGTGGTAAACAATATAAGGGGGTGAATACAACTGTTAAAAATATTAGACGGACCCTCATACAGTCCCAGAGATTGCTACCATATCAAGAATGAGCCTTCAAAAGCTAGAGATACACCCTGCTAAAAACTGCTTATAACAGGGAACAAAATTACAGCTCAAGAAGACTTTATGTATTTAGGAATGCAGTTAACTAAGACTTAAACTTAAGTCCAGCAACACATTCCATTGAAGTAAGTACCATATTTCCTACTGCTAGCAAGACAAAGCTAACCAGAAACATCTTGGTTGCTTGCTGACAAACACCTACTTCAGTCAGTAGATGACAGTAATTACCTTATCTACTTAGCAACACATTTGTATTAAAATTCTTAATTCCGTTCCCTCTTTCCCTTCTTATATTCCTCTCTTTTTTCTTTTTCCTTGATGGTAAAACATCGCTCTCCAGTTCAGGTTGGTTGACCAAGTGATTGCAAACCCATAAATGTGAACCTGTGACTTTATGAGGGACCATAAAGAGCGAGACTGGAAGGATTTCATGAGAGAGGAAATGTCAAGGCATAAAAGAGCTGGTGCACCTGTACAGCGCCAAGATTCTGGGCAACAACATACAAACTGAAAATAAAGAGCTCATTAAACTTCCAAATGGTCCAGAACACACAGGGTAATTAGACAATCGACCCTTGCTGACACTAAGACACCCTATTACACCAACCAGGGAGATCAAGCGACTATCTACAGATGATCAAAAAGATAAAGAAACTGAAGATTATCAGCAACCAGGAGACAAATCTAGATGTAATTATTTGAATGTTGAAAGGAATGCAGATTTCACTTCCTTGGCTGATGTGTCAGTGTATTTATTCTCTTTATGTTGAAAAACTAAAGTGTTTAGGTATCTCCTTTGAAATTTAATCTTCCTTTGCATCAGGAATGCACACAAGGGAGATAAGGCTTGTCTAACTTCTTTTATTTAAGTCAGGAGGTCTTGTGAGAAAGAAATTTTATTTCTGTTCCATATAAAAGGGATTTTCTTTTTGGCAGCTGACAGTACTTTAACAACATCTTGGTGGTTTAAAAATTTAGCGTAAACTTGCCTTGGTCTGTCCATGTTTTGTGCACCTCAGATTGCCTAATGAGCTCTTTTGATTACTATTGTATTGGACTCATTCGATCTATCCAAGAGGGCACCAAGGATTTGATCAATTGTTGCTAGAAGGTTAGAATTTGTTGGATTTCAAGAATTCCATGGACAATAATATTATTGTGCCTTGACCTTGCTTCCAAATCATTGATTTTAGCTTGCAGGTCTTGGATAGTTTTGATATTACTTTCTGACTCCTTCTGAAGTTGTTCTATTTTGGTTTCATTGTCAAAGATGTTTGCTTCTGACTTTTCCATTATATACAAAATTTGATTAAAAGATTCACCAAATGGCTGGAATTGTGCAGAGAGATCCTGTAGGCCTTGCTGTACAGGTTGTAAAGCCATTTTTAAGTCTTCAAGATTTGATAGTTGATACAGTTTAGTTTTGCCAGTAGATTTATCCATTTCTTGCTGTCTAACAGTTTTAGGTCTTTTTGCATTAATTTCTTTTTCAGGTGAGGTTACCATTGAAAATGTATCTTTTGTAGTCTGAGTTTCCTTACCTGGATCCTCATTTGAAAGTTTGGTTTCTTCCTTTATTTTCAAGTTGTAGAACACTGATGGTTATCGCCTCGAGGCTGAGGCCAGACCTCCAGGAACCAATCAATCCAGTTAAATCTTGTTGTTTTTCAGGTAGAAAATTACTATTCGTGTAAGAATACAGTGAACGGATGATATTTAATGTATCTTAGAGGCTGATTTGCTGTTAATTATTTTAGCTTTATACCGATTTGTAAAGGATTCTTCTGATATTTGTTATGAGCTAAGGAGTAACAGTGTCTACAGGTTAGCAGCCATCTTTGTTCTCCACTGAACAAAGACATTTTATTATCGTACTTTGGAATATAAAGCTTCTGAATTAAGACCAACAAAAGGCAAACAAAAAATAAAATAAATACCTAGGTAAGGCTATAACATTTTCATGTAGGAAAGCATGGTTTAAATGAGAAACTCATAAACTAGTTTCTTCTGTATAACTCCCCTCTGCAGATTGCACAAAGATTGAACTGTCACCCACAACAAGAAAAATCTATGACTAATGACAACATTAGCTACTCAGCAAACTAAAAGAACATCTAGCAATAAGAATAGCAGATTAATGTGAATATATCTGACAATGAGAGGTACATTCTGCCACCTTAGAATATCTCTTAAATTTGGAAAGTCAGTGACACAGTCAATGTCCTGTCATTTTTTGCATTGCTCGTTGAATCATACGATGAATGTAGCTGTGATCAGTACTGAGCTGGTATTAAAGTAATAGGCAGCAATGGCTCAGTTGAGTAATGAGTCTTTTAGTGATGGATTTCACACAAAAATAGTATACTGACTTCAGTAGTTGTGTGTGTGTTTGGTGTCTGTTGCATAACCCCTGTCCTTTTATCTGCCAGCTGTCAAGAACCTAAACGGCTATCATTCAAGCAGCAATAAGGGTGCTTTGCACTCTCACTAGCAATCCAATGATGAAACCACTGCTTTTCTTTTATACACCTAAACCATATCCATGGTGGGTGTGTGAACACTTACATCACTGTAAGACCTAACTACTCTCCTACAGTTCATGCATGCATAGTCCCTGGCATGTGCCTATGGGGGTTACTATTACCAGCTTGAATGGCCATGCTTTCAGCATTCTGCATCATCTAAGCCAACTACCCACTGCATGGTAAGCATCTAATTTCCAATGTGGCTCTGTCTTTGGATGGCACAGGTTGGGAAAAACACTGTCCGTCCCCTGGGATGAAAACACCCATCCCTCTTGTTTCAGCTATCACGCCCCTCTGCTTCTAGTCAATTGCAGGTCATCTGTGTCATAGCCAGAGCTTTATCCCTTTTGTGATGCAACCAAAAATGCTTTAATATGTAACATAACTAATTCAGATTTATATGTACCATTAGTTTAGATAACAATAAAATAATGGCTCTATGAAATTTATCAATAATAAACTAAAAAAAGCAACATTTTAAAGCCACAAAGTCAGAACTCAGCAAAACTGAACATTTTAAGCAAAACATGTTTGTTGAATAGATGAAAAAAACACCTCTTAGATATTTACACTATCACTTGAAAAAGACAAGATGCACCTCACCACCACTTACAGTAAAATGACCATCCACCTCCTGTTTTTAAACCTAGGAATAATTATAACCACGGACCTAACCTAATGCCAAACCATAAGCCTATCTCTGACCCTAAATATAACAGTAAATTTAATTATGTCCCTAAACCTAGAACTCATGCTATAACTGTAAACTTCCACTTGAGCCCACATTGAGTTGTAAGATCATTATTTTCTTCCCATATGGCAGAAAGTTATTGAACAAACTGGCATTTCATTCCATGTGACATTATTTTTTATTTTATTTTTATTTTACATTTGTTGACCGGGATAGTCCGACTGGATGCATGTCCATTTTCAGCGGAGACCCGGGGAGAAAAGCTCCAAGGGTAAGCAGATGCAGCATTACATAATACATTAACTATACCATATTAATTAATCAAATTATCTCACTGTAAAATCTTACAATACAATCATCTATTGTCAGACTGAGGACATGTAAGTGTGTGTGTGTGTGTGTGTGTGTGTGTGTGTGTGTCTGTGTGTGTGTGAGAGTCTATGTCTTGTAATAATTATGCTTTCAATATCATACTTTATTTAAACTGATTATTTTGAATGATTTCAGTTCCTTATGGAAAATCTGCCTGTAAACAAAGTGTAAACATTTTGGGAAAATTTAGAGTTGAAGGAGAATAGAGTTTGGAAACACATTTATTCTGCAGTTTTAATTGACTCCTACTGCCTCAAATACCAGTCAGAGTGGCACACATTGTGATAATCCCAGATTTAAGATGCAGTGCAAATAATGCAATGTGCTTGTGTTTATTTGTCTACAGAATTGGCTGAACTAATTTGCCAAAAACAGTAGAAAATGATAACTGACCCACTGTCTTGCAAATTATGACTGGCTTTTGAATCTCATCAAAACACAGATACTAACTTCTTTAGTTTCTCTTAAACCTAAGACATTATCTGAGCAGTTTCTTGTACTCCTAGGGACCCTTATCCACCAAAGCTTTCTAAAAGTAGCTGTATTATAGAACTATATCATGGGCTTAAAATTCTGCTAAAACCTCATAGGCAATAGTTCACTTGAAATGCTACCATTTTGAACTTCATCATTGCATCCTTTGAGACTCAGTCAAGGGTAGAAGGTAAGACGAATTTGAAAAATAGTTCTTAGCTGCCCGAAAAATTGAATGAAGTACATTTGCTTAGATAAACTTATCATAACGTTAGATGTTTAAATGATCAGTGCTACAGTAGTCTACATATTAGCCAGCTATATCAGAAGTTTGTTCACAAATGAGACAACTGGAGTGTTAATTCAAGCAGTTATAGGTAAAATGAAACGGGATATGGAGGATGAGGATTTCCAAGGTGATTAGTTTGTGGTTGGATCTAACCAGGCAGGAGTTGTCTATTGGTATAGAGCAATGATCACCCATGTTAGTAATGACCAGGTCAAGGATGTTGCTACCTCTAGTGGGGGTAAGAATGACCTGGTCCAGGGCATTGGAATTAATGAATTCCAGGAATTGTTGGGCAAGTGTATTGGTACATGAGTAGTTTTCCCAGTTAATGGTGGGGTAGTTGAAGTCGCCCAGTATGAGTGTTAGGTTGGACACTAATATTCTCCAGGGTGCTTAGGAATGTGGAGTGTGAGTCTTGGGTCATGGTTTGGGACCTATAGTAGGCTACGTCCTGAATCTCTGTCTTATCCAATGTTAGCTGCACCTGAAGTATCTCTGATGCATTATGTTAGGCTAACAGTCTGGAGATGTGCGCATCCTTTATGAATATGGAAACACCACCGCCTTTGGAGCTTCGGTCCAAGTTCTGGGGCCAAAAGGTGCGGACTGAGTTATAGCCTGGTAGTGCAGGGGTGCTTTCTGCTGCCTTTTACCAGGTCTCTTTTACAGCACAAATGTTGATGTTCTACATTTTAAGGAGTGTTAGCTGCACCTGAAGTATCTCTAATGCATTATGTTGAGCTACCAGTCAGGAGATGTGCGCATCCTTTATGAATATGGAAACACCACCGCCTTTGGAACTTCAGTCCAAGTTCCGGGGCCAAAAGGTTTGGAATGAATTATAGCCTGGTAGTGCAGGGGTGCTTTGTGCTACCTTTTACCAGGTCTCTTTTACAGCACAAATGTCTATGTTCTACATTTTAAGGAGTGCTTCAAGCGAGTGCATTTTGAGATTTAGACTTCTGGCACTGAGCAGCATGACCATCAGGTTGCATTTGTTTGTAGCTGTTACAGAGGTGATTTGGTCTTTGGAACACTGCCTAAAAAGGCACTATAGGGTTGACAAGAGCCTTGGCCAGGGTAATCCTATGGGCTAGGCTTGTAAAGGCTCCAGGGCCATTAGCATAGCGCATACCTGTGAACCTATGAACCTATAATAGAGTTAGTAAATGAGATTTTGCATAGGAAAGCAATGCACATCAATGATGATGTCTATATATTTCCAGTATATATTGTCTCTGCATACAGCTTACAAGAGAAAATCAGTATAGATATCAACTGAGTGAAATACTTCCATAAAGTGCAACAAATAAATAAGGAGTAATTATAACAGAAGTAAGTCTGACAAATGCATGGTAGACCTTCATGGTATCTGAGTAGTTATCACCCAGGATCTTATGTTTTACAATGAGTTGTTCCTAAAAGCCTTTAAATCTCCATACATAATTTAAGTATTTAATATATTTCTGTTCTTAACATGTTTTCTATAAATTTGACATGACGGATGCAAAACTCCATAGGAGACTGAAAACAAAACAAGAAAAGGACTAATGATATTTTATGTGAAACAATACCTCTAAGCTCCACATGTAGTTTTGTCTCAACAATGAAAGATCTTAAATAATAAAAGTAAAGTCCTTAGAATATCTTTGTATAATAAATATTCTACTTCAGTGTTTTTACCACTTCACTTTGGATCCCCCAATTACCTCTGCTCACTGGTAACAATTCTAATTTTCTGAGCTATAATGAGTTAATTTACTTTATGAGCAAAACTAAAAAAAAAAATCATGTTTATGAAACTGTTAACATACCATTGAGAACTCTTCCATGCATGGCCATCAGCCAGTGCATTCTACACTCTTTTCGAGTAATGATCCACTTCACAAACATCACCATACCACTGCAGTGAAGCATAGCTCAGAACTGCTTCAAATGTTGTGGAATGTCTCAGGTTTTACTTCAGTTTTTTGCCCTGTTCACAAAATTGTTGGTTTTCTGGTAAGCCACAGATGACTGCAATCAGTTTGTGATACTAGATGTTATAGGTTAGTACTTCTTATTCTTCTGTAAATTCATAACATATGTTACTCTTAATTTTCTAAGTGAGTTAGAAGAACGTTTTAAAATTATCCTTGATTTTGGGCCTTTGTCCCACATTATTTTTGGCTTTGCTCCTGATTCTTGAGCAAAGAAGTTGAGGGCTATGTGGTGAAGTCTCTGTAGTTTCAACATTTACCTGTGCTTACAAATTTCAGCCCTTTGTCATATAGTTCTGGTCTACAGCTGGTTAATGGCTGGGAGATGGTGTAATGGTCAAGGTGTTTGATTCACAGACACATGGTATGGTGTTTGATTCTCACCTTTGGGAAGGAAAGTGGACAGGCTTAGAATGGCCTTTTAAGAAAGCTAGCATTTTAGTTAGCTATGGACTTAGAAAACCATGAATCTAAGGAAAACTGAAAATGAAAACACTACTGACTGTTAGCTCAGCTTGTAAGGAAACAGGCTGGTGTATCTACATTTGTCTGGTAATTAGCACAGAGGCATACGACTGTGACCTGCTGTTCCTTAGGTACTGGGTTTGATTCCTTCAGCCTTCATTTACTTACAGGGTGTTCATGAGCAAGTCACTTAACTAGTCAGTGCTTGGGGCATCTGGGAATTTGGGCTAGGCTTCTTCTATCCTAATAAACAGATCAATAAAAGAAGGTATTTTTCCAACAGTCTGGAAGATATCACATATTATACCCCTACATAAAGGAGGCAAATCTTATGATTTCTCCAACTATCGTCCCATAGCACTTCTATCCCCCTTAGCTAAAATCATGGAAAAATGTATACATAAACAACTACTCAATCATCTCCTCTATAATAGCCTCTTAGCTGACACTCAACCTGGTTTCAGACCTGCTCACAGTACCACCACAGCTTTACTCTCCTTTACAAATACCATAAACTTCAACCGCAACAATAACAAACTTACATCTTCTCTTTTCTTAGACCTATCAAAAGCCTTTGATATGGTGAATCATACACTTCTTCTGCACACACTAAAATCTCTGGCCCTGGATCCCTTTTCCATAACCTGGTTTTCTTCCTATCTAGAAAACCGTCAGCAAGCTGTACTCTGGAAAAACTCATTATCTGCTCTCCTCCCTGTTTCTTTAGGAGTCCCTCAAGGATCTATCCTAGGCCCACTTCTATTTTCCATCTTTATTAACGACCTCCAATCATCTATCCCTAATACTACCTGCATACAATATGCAGATGACTCCACCATTATTTGCACTGCTTCTTCTCAAACCGAACTCCAGATTCAAACTCAATCAGCCTTCTCAACTGTTGAACAGTGGTTCTCCAATCGCTGTCTACTCCTTAATCCAAAGAAAACTAAATTATTACTCTTTTCACCTACACGTAAATCGACTCTGTCAAACTTCTCTATCACAGCAACTGATAACACCATTATTTCTCCTGATTCTACAACTAAACTTCTCGGTGTTATTATCGATAATAATCTTAACTATGATTGTCAAATCAACAGTACAATAAAAGCAGTTAATAAAAAAATAGGGTCCCTGTACAGGATAAAGCCCTTCCTAACACCGGAAGCTAAGACAACCCTAGCCCAAACACATCTTATCTCTACCCTTCTGTATGCTTCCCTATTTACACTAATCTATCTAAAAGTAACCTTAAGAAACTTACTACATCCTATCACAATATTGCCAGATTTGCCACCTCATCCCAATTCAGAACCCACCACTGTCTAAACCTAAAACAACTACACTGGCTGGAACTCCCTAACAAGCTCATTTTTCAACAACTTTTAATAGCACACAAAATTCTATACCAACCTTCTAAAACACCAGCTCTTAGCAACCTCTTGACTCCTATATTAACCTGAAACAACTACGTTCCTCTGATAAACTACTTGTTAATATTACTAGAACTATTAATTCTGCAGGCAACTCCCTTTTTTCTAACTCAGTAGGTAAAATATGGAATAATCTTCCATCTGACATCTCTTCTTTGCCCACTCTTCCACTCTTCAAGAAACAACTATTAAGACATCTTAATAATTTCTGGCTTTGCTCTTGTACCAACCCAGATTAACTTGCTTGCACCTTACTCTATCATAAACCTTCCTTAGCCACTTGGACCCCCCCATCTACCTCAACTCTTCACTTGACAAAATATCCCTTTTCTTTGTAAATATTGCTTGATTCACTCTAATAATTCCTACCTTCCTTCCTGTATTGTTAGTAGTTATCCTTTCTCTAAATCTCCTTCTAATATTAGCTTTTTTAGGTAAGTTAAGATCTATCATATAGGTGTTTACATATTATTTTTTATCCATTGTACAACACATTTGTACTATGCATTATTTGTATTTGTATAATTGTTTTTCTACCTCTGGAGCTTTTCTCCTCAGGCCTCACATTCTAAGTTAGCTTTTTTAGTTCACTAAGATCTATAATAAATGTGACTACATTTTATTTTTCCCATTGCATAACACTTTTGTACTATGAATTAATTGTATTTTCAAAATTGTTTTTACCTCTGGAGCTTTTCTCCCCGGGCCTCCACTGAAAATGGACATTAATCCAGCTGGACTAGCCCGGTCAACAAATGTAAAATAAAATAAAATAAAATAAAATAATAAAATAAAATAAATAAAGGTCCCCTGGCCTACAAGCCTACTAACAACCTATAAACCTCAACCAACTTATAAACAAAGAGACTTGATAAATGTTAATTACATCCCAGAGTACATTTAGCCAACAAACATAAATCAATCATATTGATCAAAATTGAGAAATATGTCTCTTTAATTATAGGTTCATAGGTGTGTACTAGGCGAACAAGTATTCAGGCATTTTTAAGCCTAGTCAACCAAATAGCTATTGTTTTAATTTATATTAATCTTCCTAAATGATTCCTGGTAGAGCATGCAGATGAAACAATTAACTATGATGTCATCCTATTTGATAACGTGAAAAGAGCAATCACAATAACATTTCTTCACATTCCTATACAAGGCTTCAGGAAATCAAAGCTCCATGAATGGACACATATATATAATAAAAGGAAAGCTTAGTCATTATTCTCAAAGTCTGCTTAAGATGCGAGTGAAGTAATTTTTAAACCTCTAGGCTTATTCCCTCTGTTCCTGAGTCCTCATTTCCCATTAGTTTTTACATATTCTGTTATTTCTGCTCTGCTTATCAGTTTTGGAATGTTCTTGATGTTATCATTCAGTAATTTATTTTCATTGTTCTAAATAGAAATTATTCTACTAAGATTTTATCAAAATCATTTCAATCTGTTGTATTATACATTTCTCATAATATTGTTAAAAGGATGAAAGAATATTTTGAATGTCTGATAAATTGCCCTCAAGGAATGTTTTATTTATTTATTTTTATTTATTCATTTTTTTATGTGATTCAGTCTTGCAAACAATTGTGATATCTTGTTTAATCTGTGTAATCTTTATGTAGTTATAGATTATGACTGTAGTTTATTTTTTTTCTAATATAACTGAATATTTTTAATTCAAATAATTTCATATTTTTTTAAATATATTGAAAATCTGCATACATTTTATTCCATTCTGTATCTCATTGTTTTGTCCATGTCAGCTCCAAGTTGTAATTTATTAATGTAATACAAATAAAGATATAGATATAGACACATTCCCCCGGATTCTGCAAGCCTTGCATGGCGTGCAGGATTAGTGCAGGAGCTCTAGCAGGAAATATGTCTGCCGTGTGATCCAGGAATAGCCTGCAGGGGCGTGCACGAGCGCTCCTGCACTAGTCCTGCATGGACTCAGCCCCTGTATACAAATTACCCCATTTGCAGGAGAAATCCATGCAAATTAGGTAAATTTGCGATCTAGGAAGCTGGAAACCAGCCGTGCAGGACTAGTGTAATCTGCAGAAATGTACTCGACTGGTAAACGAGTACATTTCTGCAAGTTCTAAAATGGAGCCATGACAGCTCCAAATAAAGGATGCATATCAGTCAGGAAGCATGCCAGTGGCCAAGTATGAGGCCATTGGCATTGAAAACAGCTTAAAAAAAAAATCAACTTTTATTTTTTTTAGCCGATCTCGGCAGTTTAAGCATAGGGCAGTGGCATGCAAATGGGATCGGGGGGGGGGAATAAAAAAATAAACCTAAAATAAGCATTCTAACTAAAATCACTATTCTGCCCTTAAAGTAAATGGCAGGCAGAAGACAACATGGCCAGTGAGTAGTGGTTGCTAAGGGTGGAGGCTCAGTGTGAGACATGTAACTATGCATTAGCAGGCAATCCTGTGCAAATGAGGGGAATGATACTGAATCCCAGCTTTCCCCAGCGTGCTAGTCAGGTTTCAACAGTGTAAGAAAAGGAATAGCTTGGTGCAAGCCTAGGAGTTAGCTGACATCATGGGAGGTTGTGTGTCAGGCATACTGTAAGCGGACTGGAGCCCTGTGGCTCAGGTTTGCTCCTAGCTAAGCACAGCTTAGCAAGGGGGTGTGTCTGATTCTAATAAGGACTTTTTACATTGTCTAAGCAGGTGTGCGCGCTGTGCACTGGATTTTAAAGAAAAAAAAAAAAGGTAAACTAGGAAATATCAGCTCTGTGCACATTTGAGCACTGTGTTTGCGCGGCGCATCCCTGGGCTTAAACAGGAAGGCAATGGGAAGTGAAAACAGTAGTAGGAAGTTAATCAAGGAGAACTAGCATAGCTGGCAGGAGAAATGTATCAGAATTAGCCAATTGCACAGGAAGCAGACCAGCCCAGCCCAAAACACTACTATAAACTATGCAAACACCTTCCCTGCTGGTTTTTCCCATATCTACTCCACCGGTGTATACAAACGGTGAACTTTTAACAAACAAAACTATAAAATGATAGGGGCTGCAGCAGGCAACATACAACAACATGTGCAAGAGGCTGAGGGTGGTGAGGATGTGAATGCTGCTGATCAAACCACAGTGAGGAGATGGAGAAGAGTTTACCCAGGGTAACCTACCAGGGGTTACACGAGCTGGAGACAGTGGAGCACTATAGGGTGGACATGGACCTCCTACAGCAAATTGTTGAGCTGTGCCAGCTACGCCTGACACACTGAAATGACCGAGAAGAACCCATCCCAGTAGATACAAGGTATGTGTAGACCTAGGAATACTAGCCACAGGTACCTCCCAAAGCTCAACTGGGGATATCACTGGGATCTCACAGGCATCAGCATCCATAGTATTCCACCAACTCCTGTATGCCATGTCAGCACATGCCAGTGAGTATGTATATTTCTTCAACACCTGTGAGGTGTTGGCCAACAATATGTGTCTCTTCCACCAAATAGCAGAATACCCTGAGGTAGAGGGTGCTATAGACTGCATGCACATACACATCAAAGCACTGCCCGGTGATCAAGGTAGGGCCTACATCAACCACAGGGGCCTACTCTCCATTAACTGCCAGGTCGTGTGTGATGCCCAGGGAATTATAATGAATGTGTGAGCTGGCTGCCCTGGAAGCTATCACAATTCCCACATCTGGTATCTGACACAGCTGTACCAGAGATTTGCCAATGGGGACATCCCCTAGAGTCACCTAGTTGGGGATGCTGGTTACACACTGGAGCTGTGGCTGATGACACCCATCAGAAATGCACACACACCTGAACAAGAATGCCATAATGAGGCACACGCACAGACCAGACTTATAATAGAGTGTGTGTTTGGGATGCTCAAGTCACGGTTCCGGTGCCTGGACACATCTGGTGGAGCCTTGCTGTACTCACCAGCTACATGTATTTAGATTGTTATGGTCTGTGCCATGCTACACAATATGATCCTGTGGAAACAGCTGCAGCAGGAACAGCACGGGGCAGGGCCACACTGCCCCCCACCAATGCCAAGGCCTGCACAGGCACAGAGTGACTCGGAGGAGGAACAACCTGAGCCTGCCCCAGTAGGCAGATGGAGGCATGACCAGTATGCCCTGGCCTTGGCAAAGAGGCAACACATAGCACATACATGGACACAGTAGGGACCCATGGAATGACACCTCTCTCTGACTCGCACATACAGTAAAAGGGATGCCAAACCTGACACTACCTGTGCTCAAGCATGTATAGGGAGTGCACTATGTTCATCCAACAGAGGCAGCCCTCCAGCACCATCCTCAACCCTGGCACACCCACAAGGTTAGTCAATCAACCTACCAATTGCCAAATGGAGTAGAATGTGTTGTTACCTGTATCTATGGTATGCATGTGAGCATGCAAGGAAATTGGGTGGCTGAATGTTATGGCAACAGATAGTAGACACCCATAGTGGCACCATGACATCTGTAACACATACTGGAGTCTCCATAGTAGCCAGTACTGCACAGGGTGACAAAACCCACTTCAGGAAATGTGCTGGGTGACATGTGTGTCCATATGATTCACACATGCCAGTCATAGAGTTTCAAATACCCAACAACAGTCTCAGCCAGCAGGGCAGGTGTAGACAAACCCAAACAGAGCATGTGCTATGGCCTCTGAATGATGCCTGTGGGTAACCTCCCCACCAGGCCTGCACAGACAGACTACAGCAGGTCAGGAAGTGGAATGTTAGCTCTGAAAGGTAGGAAGTCAGACACTAATATGTAGGGCAACCAAAGCTAAGACCTGTAGTACACTGATATGCCTTTAGTCAGCATGATAGGTTAGAATACAGAATGAAATGGAGTACCTGACATACCAGTAAAGTCATAGCAAATGTGTGCAAGTGCCAGGTGTGCCCCCCTCATCCTATGTAGACATGCAAAAACAGTAAGGTGTGCCCCCCCAGTCATGTGTAGACATGAAGAAACAGTCAAGTGTGTGTCCCCCCAATACTGTGTAGAAATGTAGTAACAAGTCAGGTATGCCCCCCAATCCTGTGTAGAAATGTAAAAACAGTCAGGTGTGTCCCACCACAACCATATGTAGAAATATAGTAACAGCAGGTGAGCCCCCCCACTCCCATTTAGACATGCAGAAACAGTCAGGTGTGCCTCTACCCCCAATCCAGTGTAGAAATGTAGTACCAGTCAGGTGTGCCCCCCAATCCAATGGAGAAATGTAGAAACAGTCAGATGTATCTCCCCACAATCCTATGTAGAAATTTAGTAACAGTCAGGTGTGCCCCCCATGCCTATGTAGACATGTGGAAATAGATAGGTCTGCCCCTTCCCCCAATCCAGTGTAGAAATGTAGTGACACTCAGGTGTGCCCCCCCCCCAATCCTGTGTAGAAATGTAGTAACATGTATGAGTAGGTATAATATGAGTGGAGCACAGATGCCCAGAGGTGGCCAAGGTAGCAGGATAGGTTGTTGCATTTGCACAATATGCTGGTCTGTGCATGTTAGGATGGTGTGCGTTTCATAATGTGTGAGAGTGGTCAGTATGTATGCATGTTGAGGTAAGACCTGGTGGCCATTGCCCACTACTGCTGATGACAGGGACAAGCCCTCATGACTGCAGTGCCAAAGATGATCCCCACCAGTTTAACACATGCTAGCAGTAAGCCATTGTAAATGCATGGTGGTAATATGTGTCGCCATCTGAAAGACTGGCATGGCATGCCTGTTGTGCTAGCTATACAAGCAGTACACAGGGGAAAGTACCTCAGACATGCAGTATATATTGTGTCACTGTGAAATGGAGACACCCTTGGATTTGTACATATAGGTATGCATCACAGTAACTGGATCTGCAGTAGGGGATACCGGTGATGTCTGCCTGAACACCTGCAGATCACAAAGGAGATAGGACTGATGTATTGGGAATCAGCTGATGTTCTTGCACATGCCAGAATAACTGGAATACCCCATGCATATCTGTGTGTCAGATGCACGTAGTGTCCCTAGCACACATGCACTCAGCCATGCAAACACCACCAACAGGCACCTCTCTGGTAATATCCCTGCCATGGGGAATAGATACAGTAAGACCCTCCCTGTATATGGCAATAGCAGAAGACTGCAGCATGCAGTGCAGGTGTCCCATGCAGGTGTGTCCCTAGCTGTAGGTAGCACCCTGCCAGCATCCACACCTTCTGATCAAGACTGATAGAATGTCTATCACACACCTACCCTGTTACCCCAGGGGAATATACTGTATGGTGTTTTGGGACTGTAGGACTGACAGAATGCAATGGACTGCCACATCTGGCCTGCAGTAACACCTAATGCCCCACAGGCATCTGCCAAAGGCCTGTGTCTCACACGTACTGCCAATGCATGTTATGTCATGGACACCCAAATAACATCATAACACACTCCACATAAGCCATATGCAAGGTCATGTGTACAAACCACAGTAACATTTCCACCATGTCCCACTGCATGAACTGTGGACCAACACTAACACACACCTATGATGGGGTGATACCCTTAGGAAAAGTATTAGAGAATGTATGCATAATGTATGGAAGAGATTAGAATAAGAGAGGGGGTGAGGGAGCATGGGCAGCATGGAATGTGCAGGGTCCGACACCAAGCTGTGTGCACACACTATCCCTGGCCACAAACACATAAATGGATGACTACACACCTGCCCGTACACCACAATTTAATAAATGTCCTGACCCATGGCCCCTGCCTCTGGCTAACCTGTGCAAATCTGTACAGCTGTGAGGCATTGCTACAGCAAGATAAGGCCTTACTGTCATGTTGATGGGTGGACAAGTATGGGATCCTCTGCCAGCACTGTATCAAGGTGCTGAACTGGATGCACAAACCCAGCACCAAGTGTCTGCAGCTCCCCCTCCAGAATGACATAACTTACCATGAATGCGTAGGTGTCTGCACACAATACCAGATAGAGCTGCAGTCACCCTTGTCCCCCAAGTCATCACTGTGAGCAAGAATGTCCACCTGACAGTACACAAGGACAGAAAGCATTGTTGTGTATAGCAGTACACATGTCTGAATATCTTTGCTAACAGCAGTACCATGCAGCTGAAGCAGCAGAGACACAATCACCTACAGTACACACTATCCCCTGCACAGTTTGCCCCCATATTGCCAAATAATCAATGGACACCCTGCAGAAACAGTATGCTACCTGTAGGTGTACAACACAAAGATCTGCACTGCAGTACAAACTACCTTAAATCAATCCACACATGAAATACAGAAGGGCATACTTGGCATGCTCACACACCTAGGGAAATTAAGGCAATGTCAGTCAACAACAGACTAAAAGGTCATACTGGGCATGCTCACACACTTAAACAAATGAAGGCCATGTCTGCAAACAACAGTGGAACAGACACTTCTGGCAGTTGCAGATGTTAGTGCAGGGACTCCTCAGTATGCACCACTCATGCTTTGCACACACACTGGATAGGAATACAGGCATATATCCAAGGACAGCACACTACAATAAGCCAAAAGTAGCCATACATAGATGTGTGGAAGAGAGTGACTGTCACAAGGGGCCATCCCTTACGAGGTCTGTCCCACCCAGCACACAACCAAATGGCTACAACCACATGAGGTTCAGATGTTACTCATTGTAGACCTTAACTACTGGTATCTGTCAGCATTACGGACTATGTGGTGCAAGTGCTAGCTGTGCAACATGACTGTACAAGGAAGTAGTAATCTAACAGCTGTATACACGTACCTGTGGAATATAACCCTGCATGTGCCCGCATGTGGTGTGTCAAACTCTAGATGTATGGGTTATGGCCGATGCACACACACTGCCCTCCCCATAGCCCTACTATGACAAGCTTGCTGAGGTCATCCACTTTGAACAACACCCTTGTGAAAAAGTAGGCCAATAATCTCCGTGGTGCTTCATATAACTGCATACTGCTGTAGTGTGATAAACTTGTTAGGCAGGAGCTCTAATCCCAGACATGGCAACTGTGTGTGTGTGTGTGTGTGTGTGTGTGTGTGTGTGTGTGTGTGTGTGTGTGTGTGTGTGTGTGTGTGTGTGTGTGTGTGTGTGTGTGTGTGTGTGTGTCTGTCTGTCTGTCTGTGTAGAGAGCAATGCGTTTTAGGCTAGTCACACTCACTACAATTCAAATGTCTTACTTTGACAAGGCTGCTGATGTCATACACTGTGAAATACACCTTTCAGAAAGTTGCCGTCCAGTAATCTCCATGGTGCATCCTACAACTGTGTACTGCTGTACTATAATAAACTAGTTAGGTAGGAGTTCTAATCCCAGACATGGCAATTGTGTTGTCTGTCTGTGTAGAGAACAATGCTTTTTAGGCTATTCACACTTAATACAATTCAAATGCCCTACTTTGCAAGGCTGCTGATGTCATACACTGTGAAATACACCTTTCAGAAAGTGGTAGCCCATTAATCTCTGTGACGCTTCCTATAACTGTGTATGTCTGTTGTGAGATAAGCTAGATGGGTAGGTGTTCTAATCCCAGACATGACAACTGTGTCTGTCTCTCTGTTTGTGTAGAGAACAATGCTTTTTAGGCTAGTCACACTAACTACAAATCAAATGCCCTACTTTGGCAAGGCTGCTGATGTCATACACTGTAAAATACACCTTTCGGAAAATTGTAGCCTTGTAATCTCGGTGGCATGTCCTACAACTGCGTACTGCTGTAGTGTGATAAACTAATTAGGTAGGAGTTCTAATCCTAGACATGGCAACTGTGTATATGTCTCTCCGCCTGTGTAGAGAACAATGCTTTTTAGGCTAGTCACACTCACTACACTTCAAATGCCCTACTTTGGCAAGGCTGCTGATACCATACACTGTGAAATACACCTTTCGGAAAATTGTAGCCCACTAATCTCCATGGCGTGTCCTATAACTGCATACTGTTGTAGTGTGATAAACTAGTTGGTAGGAGTTCTAATCCCAGATATGGCAAGTGTGTGTGCGTATGTGTGTGTGTCTCTGTCTGTGTAGAGATCAATGCTTTTTAGGCTAGTCACATGCATTACAATTCAAATGCCCTACTTTGGCAAGGCTGCTGAAGTCATGCACTGTGAAATACACCTTTGGGGAAGGAGTACTCCAGTAATCTCCATGGTACATCCTATAACAGCTTCATGCTCTGGTGGAATATAGAACACTGGTAGGGGTTCTATCCCCACACATGGCAGTTGTGGATGTTTTGTGTGTGTTTCTATGACTGTGTAGGGAGCATTGCATTTTAGGCTAGCCACACTCACTACAATTCAAATGTCCTACTTTGACAATCCTGCTGATGTCATTCATTGTGAAATACACCTTTGGTGAACAAGTATTCCAGTAATCCCTGTGGTGTGCTCTATAACAGCTTCATGCTGTAGTGTGATATAGAACTCTGGTAGGGCGTCTATTCCCACACATGGCAATTGTGGCTGTTTTGTGTGTGTTTCTATGTTTGTGTAGGGAGCATTGCATTTTAGGCTAGCCACACTCACTACAATTCAAATGTCCTACTTTGACAATCCTGCTGATGTCATTCATTGTGAAATACACCTTTGGTGAACAAGTATTCCAGTAATCCCTGTGGTGTGCTCTATAACAGCCTCACATTGTAGTGTGATATAGAACTGTGGTAGGGGTTCTATTCCCACACATGGCAATTGTGGATTTTTTGTGTGTGTTTCTATGTCTGTGCAGGGAGCAATGCATTTTAGGCTAGCCACACTCACTACAATTCAAATGCCCTACTTTGGCAATCCTGTTGATGTCATTCATTGAGAAATACACCTTTGGGGAAGGAGTACTCCAGTAATATCTATGGCAATAAACTAGTTAGTGAGGAGTTCTAATCCAACACATGACAGGGGTGTGTGTGTGTGTGTGTGTGTGTGTGTGTGTGTGTGTGTGTGTGTGTGTGTGTGTGTGTGTGTGTGTGTGTGTGTGTGTGTGTGTGTGTGTGTGTGTGTGTGTGTGTGTGTGTGTGTGTGTGTGTGTGTGTGTGTGTGTGTGTGTGTGTGTGTGTGTGTGTGTGTGTGTGTGTGTGTTTGTGTGATTGTGTGTGTGTGTGTAACAACTGGACTCAATGTGCAGTGGGTTTTCCTTATTTCTTCTATGGTGGCCCTAGTATATATCACAATGTCCAACATGTTTGGGATAACAGATATGAAATAGCCGAGAGGCTGGGGTGCAAATCCATACCCCTACATGTGACATCAAGGCCAGACAAACAAAGTTAGCAACCCTAGTATCACCCAGAGAACACTCTCAACCCATGTCTCATACACACACACACACACACACACACACACACTTGCCTAGGCAACAGCTGCTATGTTGGCAGTACCATGTGTACTGCCCATTAACAGTAACCATGGTGTGATTGCAGTGGGCAAAAGAGGGCATGGCACCCTGCTCATATGTACAATAGGCACATACATGCCAACAGTGCACCTTCCCCATGTTCCCTGCTGGACATCTGCAACACCTGTGGTGCCATCAAATGTGAACCACAAAAGACATACCATGCCTGAAAAACATGCCTTCTATGGACAGATGCCACTGACACCAGGGAATGCTGGTATCATGCTATCAATGTAGATGCAAGGTAAACATGCTGTCCATTAACAGTTCCAGTCACATGAGGATAGGACTGGCACATCTGATGATAATCTGTGTACACATGGGCCAGACACCCCAGGTACAGTTCCACATGTCACTGTGCATGCATGTGGGAGACGTGAAAATCCCAGACACCATCCATGTCATGGACTAAGAAACACATGCATGGCAAGCAATGCACAGCATTGGCCACACACAATAGTCACGCAGGTGACTGGATAGTGAATACAATACCCACCTGTGTGGGCAAATCCAGAAACTACACCGCTGAGCCACAATACAGACCAATGTCATGTGGGGTGATGCCAAGGTATACCCATCAGCCTGGTATAGCTGTCTGGCATGGTTGACCACTACACACCTTTGAAGCAATGCACCCATGCATGTCAATACTGGCACCATGTGTGTGTGTGTGTGTGTGTGTGTGTGTGTGTGTGTGTGTGTGTGTATGTGTGTGTGTGTGTTGTATGATGCGTATGATCACATTCGCACTCACTACAACCCCCATTGGCATATCAAAGCATGCTGTCCAATGTCAGGCACCTCCACATACACTTTGCCCATGTAACCTCTGTATGACTCCTGTGGTGCATGTGATACCTGCACAGTAATGTGCTGTGGCAATATCACTAGGGATGAGCTGTATTCCTGGCCCTGCCAAGTGTGTCAATATGTGCACATCCCTCTGAGTGTGTGGCTGTGTTGATACTGGCACCTGTTCATGCAGACAGGCATGTGTACTACACCTTCCGTATAGCTGCCATATCCCTATTGCAGATGTCACTCACCATCACATATATGTTTAGAGGGCTTCTCAACATGTAACCTATGTGGTGCATCCAATAACTGCATAGAAATGTGATAGCAATACATAGATGTCAGGGGTTTGATACCCTGTGCTGGTAGGTGTGTGGCACAAACATGCTTAAGTTTTACTCTCCCACCCCTTCCTGACTTTACTTTGCCTCTGGCTGACTCTCTCACTCTCTCTCTGGTGGATGTCGAGACCTACACCTGCTTTGCTTAGGCAGCAGCATGTGTATTTTAAGTGATGCTCATGATCAGTTGATGGCCTCTGCACAAATTGCAGCCCTCCTCTAGCTGATTGCATGTGGAACAGCTGTGGTAACATTCCCATTGCCAATTGCATGGAAACACACTCCAATATCTAGGAACATCATGTTGGTGTTGGGCCTTTTCATTCACTGTGAGCAGGAACTCATTCTGTTGTTTGGCAAACAGCATCTCAGATGGATTGGGGATCTACTTCTAACAACATACACTGTGGAAACAGGGCAACACACAGGAGGGGGGGGGGTGTGCCTGACCTGACTACAGACTATAAGTGCTGCTATACTGCATTTGGAGTAATGTTGATTTAACAGGATGTGTGTGGATATGACTGTCCTACATGTTTTAATAACTGCTATTTCAGTGCTATGTTTATGAGTAAAACCCATCTGTAGGGTCATCTGCAGACTGGGCAGTGTGTAGTGCCTTTTGTTTCATGTGTTACCCACAGAGCACCTATCTGTAAACTGCAGAAGGTAATGTGAGGGTTAAAGTCTGTGGATGGTGACAGCTATGAGAGTTACCAACTTCATACCCTAATAGGACATATGTTGCAACAAACCATATTACAACAGTAAATGTATGAGATTATCACAGCAACATGACAACATTAGGCCTGTGTATGTGCCTCCAGCCACACCTCTGTCAATTATTGTACATATGTCATGCAGTAATAGGGGCATATCTGCTGTACACCATAATTAGTGACATCATATCTGATAACAAACCAGTGAGATATCAGACTGCTACACATGTTATGTATAGTAGGGGTTATATTTAATGACACAACCTAGACATGTTGTGGCTGTGTGTACAGTACTGAGATCTGTATACGTAAGGTGAATGTCGACAGTGTGTGTATTGTCAATATGTACTGAGGCCTGTGTACAGACTGTGGTAGATGTCATTATTCCTGGTCCTGTTCTATCTGATGTTACATGCTGCTCCACTGTATGTTACCCTATCAGCTTACATGTTTGTAGGTCCATACACACACATGTCCCATACCACAGACAGGCATTGGACTACACTGTGTAGTGGCCCAGTATATGTAGGGTTAGTGTGTGAGTGGCACATATGAGGATGGTGTCAAACAGATAGTCCATATACTGTAGTGTTACACTAGCTTACCATATGTAGCTGTGACTGTGTTCACATTGGCTGTGGTTATGCACTTCCACATTGATGTATCATACTCTGTGCTGTGACATGCCTGTAGAGCCTGCTATATATGCAGATACATGTGCATTCCCCAATAAGAAAGGTAGGCCAGTGTTGAGCCAGTCTTCCTGTAACCTGCACAGTGTTTGTTACATGCCTAGCAGCTTAGTGTACTTACCCAGTGGGATGTCATATCTAGATACTTGCCAGATGTACTGCTGCCGGGCCTCTCTTAACAGGCATATATGTCATACAGAGCAGTGGGATACTGTACAGATGTATGTCAATATCTAGTAGGTAGTATGTGGCCATGACACCTCTGTGCCAGCAGTTATTATGTGTCAGGACAGACAGGGTTGTGTGAATGCATAACCTATGAGGGCAAATGTATAACAGTCATTACATGTTATACCTATCTACATGGTTAAAATCCACATTGTCAGGCTTGGTCCACATGTTTTGCACTAAGGGGTTCTGTTTATACCTCTGGACTGGATATGTGTATTGACAGCTACATTGGTAAACAACAGCTGTCTTCACAGTGGTATTGGCGTAGTGGTTACATGCTGTGACTTCAGTGTACAGGGTCCTGGGTTCAAGACCTGCAAGGGTTGTTCATTTTGTTGCTAGGCAGAACAAGGGCTGTCAGATACAGAGTGGTTGAGGCAGTTTTGAGCAGCTGTAAGCGGGTTTGCGTGGGTTTGCGTGAAGCTAAACAGTGCTGAGCTATGGGCAAATGTACGAGCGCTTACACAGTGTAGGCATCGCTTACCAGTGCGCAAATAAGGTCAGCTGTCATATTGCAGCAATGTAGATACTTGCTAAGCATGGCTTAGCACTGGTAACCAGGTCACACCACCCAGTCTGATAATCTGTAATAAGTGAATGTAATGCCATGTACAATGCATGTGCCTATGTGCTGTGATTACAGTAGCAAGGGGTGTGAGTGTCATGTGTGGGACACAGAGATATATGAGGCATGTACAGCACTTTTATCTATGTGAATGTATTACATAGAGGTGTAGTAGCCCAGGGTACATGCTGTCACACTGGCATGTAGTGTATCATGGCAGTGCTACTGTTGACAGTGTTAATCTAGGAAATAGCAGAGTGCTAAATGTAGTACTGACAACAGGCACACCTGCGGGCATAGCTGGACACTGAAGGCTCCCTGTTGTATCCCTGGTGTGTGAGCTGTGTCACAGTATATACCCCTTACTTGGTAACGATCCATCATGTGGAATGTAACTGTTGACTACCGTCTGTACAGCACACATCAGTGAGGGCTTCTGACATGTAGTTATGGCATACACATTGTTGTCAGGCATCTATCTGTCAACACACTCATGCGACTGCATAGCTACTTGCCAAGCTGTTGACTATCAGTCTCTGTACAGATGTGCAGATGGCAGGTATCCTGCTGGGATATGTACAGACAACCTAAGCTTGACTGACACTGACATGTCTGCCCAGCTGTGTAAGAAGTGGCACATATAGGAGATATCACCCTGTATGCACCACATGCCATGGGCACCTACACTACACTACCACAGTCAACTGAACATGCTAGGGTATAGGTCTCCATCACAGACACCATCATAATGGCATTACTTCCACCACCAGCTATTGGCCACATAATATACATACTTCCCATTACACAACAGATGCTGTGATGGTTTATATCCTATCAGTTAGTGCTGATTTGCACAGTTGACGGCTATGGCCCGCTACCCACAGGGACAGACACTATTGTCCATAGCAGTTGTTCTGTTGAAAATCATTACAGCAACACCTGATGGCACATATAAATCATTCCACATCATCTATCCCATTATTATGGACCAGGCACTACATTCAATTACATGCATATATACTTCACATACCTGTTGTGGTAATGATGTCTGTTCTGGCTAGTTTGCCGGATGCTATTATAGTTTTTGTTTCCTTTGGCTTTTGCTTTGCCTTTGCCTTAGGCTTGTTTCTCTCTCTCTCTCTCTCTCTCTCTCTCTCTCTCTCTCTCTCTCTCTCTCTCTCCAGTAAATAGATTGAGCTGCTTTGAATAGGTTGCAGCATGGTTTTGTAGGTGATGCACATGATCAGGTGATGACCTCTGCACCAATCAGTGTCCTCCACTTGCTGACTGCATGCAGCTTGCTGTGTAGTACATCCAGTTACCACTATCATGGCAACCTCCTACTACAAATCCCTACATCATGTGGGTGTGGTCCCTTTACCTTTCCTGTGTAATGGACATCCTTCCTGTGTGTAGGCATCGGTGTTAGCAAGTAGAAACCTCTTACAGGAGAACCTGCACACTCAGGCCAGCTACATATTTTAGGAGGTTCCAGAAATACAGACAGAGTGTGAGGAGAGTTGTTATATGCATTGTATAGTACTAATGTTACAGGGTTTGTGTGTACATACTAGTTTACCTTGGAATGCAGTATGTCTGCATAGCTCTCAACTGTGGGCCTATCCTCTTGATGGCCAGATGTGTACCTATTATGTTTTGTCTGTCCACCACATAGGTCTTGTGTCAGATATTTCACTGGCAGTGTGTGTGATGAGTGCTATCAGTACATGGCTACATCCATTTCTGTTTCTAACTTCAAGTCCCTGACTAAGGGTATGGTGCAGACTATATTGTAACACCAGTGACTTGCTTAGTGTATGACAACAGTTTTCCACATATGGGCCTGTGTTCCAGCCTCTGTCCTCCACCTACATACCAGGCTTTACACATATCACATGCTGTCAGCGGTTGTTCTGTAGTGGGCTGTGAGTATGTCATGCTGCCATTCCTGACATCAGTTCACTGCTGTTGTGCCCCCCACACATACGGTGGGGTTGGAACCATATATGTGTGGGCTTCACCTACACAATACATTTGTGCCCTTAGGCACTCCAGAGGCCAGTGTATGTAACAGTGGTATATGGCCCTATGGGGGGATGTACCATAACTAACCTAGGCTGTTACAACATTTGGGGGTATTAGGGGTGAGCTGCCTTAAAGTATTTGGAAAGACATTACCATACAGTCCACCTTCGGTAAATGCAGGCCTACTGCCACCTGCCATACAGACTGTTCTGTTTGTCATTGTGCTTGTGATGGTGTCAGTTATGCCTTGTTATGTAACAGTTACATCCCATTGTGTCAACTGAGGTCTTTACCCCCTAGGGATTGTCTACAGAGTGTAGATAGAGGCTGCTGAACTATACATCTGCATTACTTACTGTTGATTGTTTGGTATCCTGTGGCCCAGTCTGTCTTTACTATTGTACTAATTGAAGGCCTTGGCCTGGACAGCAATGTTTGTAAACCTTTCCAGACTACTGTATTAGTATAACTGTTTCACAGTTGCATTACTCAGTTTATATGGATGTCTGTGTCTAAACAGCTATATGACATGGCATCTACAACTGTAATAGTACACAAATAAAGCTCTCCCATTTATGCAAACCTGTGTATGGTGTTATATCCTTTGACCTCTCTGTAGGTATATGTTGCAGGCAACAATTGTCATTTGTATGGGTGTCTCATACAATGTCCAGTTGGTAAGTTGGTAACTATAGGCATAGTGGCTGTTCCATATTGTGAACTGGTGACAGGAGCCTGTCTGTGCCCACTCCCAGGGGGGGTGACCACCATCCACTGAGGTGGTTCCACCCAAAGGCGGTGCAGGACAAACGGACAGGGAAGTCCCGGGTTGCCACGACTAGCTGATGTGGGACAGGTAGGTCCGCTGGGACCGGCCTTCACAAATGTGTTATAGTGTTTAGATTTTATTATTATATGTGGGTTAGTAATAGTCAACATATTCCAGGGTTAGGTATAACAGCATGCATAGATATTCCCATTAACCCAGACACCAGATACGGAACAGTTGCATAGCAAACAAAACACATGCATATATGGGACCACAATGGTAATAAGAACAGCATGCAGGTACATTGATGGCACCATGACACCAATGTTGGAATAATTCAATATAGCACATGCATGGGAACAATTACAATATTTATCAAACAACAGGACATTATCAGAACATTGGAGTCATTACATACCAGTTGGGGTGGGTATGTTGTTTATTGTTGGAGATATGGTGGGTGGGGAGGAGAAAGATGTCAATTAACAACGAGTATATCCCTGTAGTCCACATTACTTTCCTAGTCATTGCTGTTATCTGTACCTTACAAGTCTTACAACACTACCCTATAGCCTTAGTTTGGACAGTGATATGGCTGTCGTCATTGTTATACATGAACTGGTTTTACCTGCAGTATACACCTCTTACCTGCTATACCTGTGGAGGGAATGTATGTTAACACTAACTAACTGTTTCTACACATACTCACAGATTATGGGTTGATGTTGTGCACATGTCTATCCAACTCTTTTTGCACAGACTCTGGCCATGTGTTGACCACATGCAGGTGTACCGGGACATATCTAGAATATTGCCCTCTCTAACCTTTAGTGACTTGACACACACATATACATGCTTTCATACACAGTTATATTATTTAGCACAGTGTGCGTGACAGTGATCAGTGATACTTTGTTATTCAGAGAAACTGCAGCACTCACAATTCCCTACAATACCAGAGTAAACAGTACCAGTACAGGGTACAATGGTTTTTATTTCTCAGCACAGTATTCGTATCCGACGTACCTGAGGGAACAATGTTTGTTAGCACTACCTGAATGTTGCCACACAAAGTTCCAGATTACACATTAGTATTATGCACATACATCTCACTCTATAACTGTATATGCTCTGGTCACCGCTTGACAACATGGGGGTGTAGATAGGACATACTTAGCTTATTACTCTCCTAACAGTTTTGGGAGTTGCTACAGTGACAGGTTTGTTCACATAGATGTTGGACAATCACTTGTTTTCCCTGTTTGCTGGCTAAACATCTGGGATCATCCCACAGACTTACCAGGGTGGACAGGGGGACATGCAGCAGATATGGGCCCATATACTGGACATTCTGGTCTCATCTGTACAGTTGTGGGGTATGATTCTGTATGCAGCCTGCTTCCACTCCCAGGATTCAGACCATGGCTGTGTCTGCTACAACTTAACCACTGTCCATCAGAGTTGTGTGTGCTATATAAATATTGCTGTATATCTCCTATCTGATTTCTGTTCTATAATTCTCCTGTGCTTTTGCATTCTGACCTTGTATTACAACACTCTTATACAGATTTCCTAGACAGTTATATTTTGTAGGACAGTGTGGATGACAGTGATGCATAATACCTCATTAGTCAGAGCAACTGCATCACTCACAATGCCATACAATACCAATGTAAACAGTACCAGTACAGGGTATCATTCTTGTATTTCTGGGCACAGTGATGGTATCTGACAAACCTGTGGAAGAAATGTTTGTTAGCACTACCTGATTGCACATACATCTCACTCTGTTACTGTACACACTCTGGCTACTGCTTGACAAGATGGGTATGTAAATGCGACATACGTAGCTTCTTAGTCTCATAAGGATTTGGGGAGTTGCTAGTGTGCCAACTTTGTTCTTGTAGATGTGTGTCAATCAGTTGTATTTCCTGTTTGCTGACTATACATCTGGGATCATCCCACTGATTTCGCAGGGGGACAGGTTGACAGGCAACAGATATGGGCCACTTTACTGGACATTATGGACATATCTATACAGTTGTGGGGTATGATTCTGTATGCAGACTACTACCATTGGCAGGATTCGAACCATGACTGTGTGTTCACATATCAGTTGCATCTGTTATTTGGGTTTTGTTGTTTGCTTTTTCCCTGTTTTCTGTCTATGTGTTTCTCAGTTGTACTAAATGGCCTCTGGGGATTACACCAGTCATATACAGGCATTCCTACACATTCTATTTATGGTGCACTGTGTGGGTGACAGTGCTTATTACAACAGTACTATTACATGAATGCAAATCTACATTACCATATGATACCAGGGTATACACATGCAGTCCAGCAATTAGACCTTTATTGTCAGACTATTACGCTTTGATTTACGTACATACTATATGAGTCTTTTCCTGCCATATTCTCCGGTGCATGAAGAACTTGTCTTAAATAATACAGGTTTTATAAAGGCAATTAATTTACTAATACTTTTAGATTTATTTCCTATGACAGTACATGCAAGATTATTGCTGAGCTGCCTCACATCACAACCTCTCCAGGTGACTGACATGGGCCTCCTAGTTTGTGGCCCGCTCGATTGCAGCTGTGGAGAACATAAGAGGAATATTTAGCCATACCTATCCATGATATACATGAGCTGACAATTATTAATAGGTAGTGAACTGATACTTACACACAGCTAGAACATCCCCTGCCAGTCTAGCCTTTTGGATCCCTGGTCCAAGAGGTCCCCCTTATGCCGCTTCAGGTCGACATAGTGATGCCTGACCTGCTCACCGGTTCGGGGTATGCCAGTGGCACTGGTGAAGTCACGGGCGAGATGGTCCAAGGTATCTAACTTATACTGGGAGCCCTGGTACTGGCCCTGCAGCAGTCTCTGTTCATGGTCTTTGACAAGGAGTCCTGCCATGACTCTGGACTCCTGAATGCACCAGTGCTGCACCCGAAAGTGCACACCCTCTCCCTTTCCTGACATAGTGCCTGCAAGGGAGGCTACAACCAGTTATAAGATGTATTCCCACCTCTTGGGTTTAAGTAGGGCCAATTTCCTGCACTTTTTCGTGATTGGCTGGTTTTGAAAAGGCTAAGCTATGGGCAAACCTGCTTACCCACGGTTGGCATTGTTTAAAGGGATATAACACTGGGCACTTTGAGTTAGCTGCCCTACACATTACTTACACCTCCTAAGCTGACCTGTGCAATGCTTAGCATTGCTTACATTTGACTTTGCATTATATTTCCTTTTTGGCATTGAGTTATTATTCATTACATATTATATGTATGCCTGGTATCCATGAGTCATGTGTACGTACATTATATGGGGTCCTTGTGTTGTATTGGGGACTTCAACACTCTGTTACAATTACACCTGCCTTCTGGGCTTACTGTTGTACTCCAGTTCACATATTTATGTTATGTAGTGGGTTATGGAACATATGTCTGTTTACTGATTCCTTTCACAGGTTCAGTTTGATTTTACTATAGCGAAGACTTGTTTGCTGATACCTCATTCTTCTGTACTGCTGTGATGGCTTGGTGGTTAACTACTGTGACTATAGTGTATAGGTTCCTGGGTTCAAAACCTGCAAGGCTGTTTATTTTGTTGATGGGCAGAACAAGGGCCATTGGATACATAGTGATTAAGGCAGTTTTGAGCATTTGTAAGTGGGTTTGCATGAGGGAAACCAATGCTAAGCTCTGGTTACATACGCTTATAGAAAGTTAGCTTCAATATTGCTTAACCTGAGTGTGCATTGCTTAACCCTGTGCAAATGGGCTTAAATCCACTTACTAGTGCTTATATATGCTTACTACTGCTTATTTGTGCTTATACCTGCTTACTAGTGCTTTATTCATTATGACACTGACACCTCACATGTGCATTTACTACAGTACTCCAGTTCATAAATATATCTTATTTAATGGGTTATGCAACAAAAATATTGGTCATAATGTTCTTTGCCAGGGAAAATGGAATGTGCTGCAGTGGGAATCGAACTGGGAATGCCTGCTCGTAAGGTGAATGCTCTGCCCACCAAACAATTGCTATGTTGCTTCATTTGCATATATCTTCCTTGTTATCCTCTTCAGCCATTTAAGCTGCATTAACCGTAACTAAGCTTTGGGCACACCCGCTCACTTACGGTTAGCTTTAATCAGAGTTTTAAAAAAAATAAAAGGATTTGTTCATTTTATTTTTATATTCTTGATGTTGTACACGGGGGGGGGGGGGACTGTTGGTGGGGATATGCAGCACCTATGAGCGGTCTCGCTCATTTCTTAGCCCTTTCAGCTGTTCTTCATTACAGGGGCATATATATTCTGAGAGCTCTGCTCTCAGACATGCCCCCTGCAGTCTTACATGCTCCATGTAAGATTAGGAGTTCAGGCAGCGCACCTCATCACTATGCATGGCACACTGCCATCCTGCTCCTAAACGGCCGCTTCCATGCAGGACTAAGCTAGTCCTGCATGGAAGGATAGTGAATCCGGGGGATTGTGTGTGTGTGTGTGTGCGTGTGTGTGTGTGTGTGTGTGTGTGTGTGTGTGTGTGTGTGTGTGTGTGTGTGTGTGTGTGTGTGTGTGTGTGTGTGTGCATGTGCGTGTGTGTGTGTGTGTGTATGTGTGTGCGTGTGTGTGTGTGTTTATGTGTACATGTATGTGTCTGCAAGGAGTCTCAAAGAAAAAAATACCTCTTCATTATTATTCATAGATACTAGATTTGCAAGTTCTTAAAACATGCTATGAATTCTATAAGATTTATGCTATATACTGATATGCTGTTTAAAACTGTTGACTTCTAGTAACTGATAGTCTATACATAAGGGTATAATGGTTAGAGGGCAGGTGGTGATTATAAAGGAACTAGTCTTTGTAATATATATTTTTTTTGTAACTAAAACTCTAACAAGGTAAGATTATATCCCTAAAGTATAACAATAATGTGCAAAATAAGATGGCTTTAATTTAGCAATCTCTTTTAAATCCTATTGCTCCAAAGATCAACATTAGTAATCAAAATAAACTTAGCAGGTAATTCAATATATTTCTTTTATGTAAATTCTGGAATGCCATCCATCATACCTAAAACAGACCTTCAAGCCATTACTAAAATATCAACTAAGTCACATGTGTTCATTTCTCATTTGTGTATCTACATTTTATTTTGTCAACTCGTACCCCATATCCATTTATAACCTCTCTCCCCTACGATACAAAGTTTCTACCACTCCGCCTCACTTACCTTCCTATCTTATTTCCCACTTTCCATTTCAATTTCTTACAGAATTCTAACTTTATCCATCTCATTCAACTGTTTTCCACCGCTCTATTATAACCATTTTTTATGACAGTAAGTACCCTTGTGTTCTTTTGCCTCATTAGCTAAACAATGCCTTTCTCTCCTTCTAGTTTTTACTCTTTTCTACTTACCAGCTAATGTTTCACACTCCTTACCTTAATTTTATTTGTTCCTAACACATCTACTGTATCTGTCTTTACCCATAAGTCATATGTAATGTCTACTTGTCACATATATTCCACAGGAACTGTTTGCATACAAAACATTTTACGCTTTAAATTTATTATCATGTATAGTGTTCATAGATGAGATGACCATCTTATCTTTGTATGCTGTCGCTGCTGAACAATTAACTGTTTGTATCTAGATGGTTTAAGTGCTATCTATGTAATGTACGATTGTACATTAATGTGTTCTGTTATAACAATTTT
This sequence comes from Protopterus annectens, assembly GCF_019279795.1. NCBI lineage: Eukaryota > Metazoa > Chordata > Ceratodontiformes > Protopteridae > Protopterus > Protopterus annectens. The sequence continues at coordinate 435,248,389 of NC_056735.1, forward strand.
AAATGTATCTTCTGGAGTTTTTCTTTCTGGGCCTCCACTAAAAATGGGCTTTGTCCAGTTAGACTTTCCCACTCAAGAAAGATAGAGAATAGATAGATAGATAGGTAGATGCATAAGACTTCAATATTTTAGTTATAGCTGATATTCTTTGTTTAGAAGTTGCACCAGCATCTCAGTTGTTCAGTTCACAAATATAATTACTAAGTTTTTCATTCAGATTTTTTAATAAAATTTCAACATAATTTATTGCAAATATAGCTCCCAGACCAGGAATCTAATGTGTGTTGGTTAAAGGGATACATCTACTTTGATGCTGAATTATAATAATTGTAAGCATCCCTTTGGTATTAATATATGAAGAGGCAATTTTAAGGAAGTTCAAACAATTTTTTTCATGACATAGTAACAAAACATGTTTTGATGGAAGAGAAGGACACGTTTGACAATATTATATATCCTTCAGAACCACATTTTAATTAAAATATTTTAACATGTATTTCTTGCAGAAATACATTAGTTTCACTTATTTTTAACATACCTTCAATCCCTTTCTTTTATAATCACTGTTTAGTCTATTAATATTTAATGGCATAACTTTCAATCTTGTCATATTTATTAGAAAACAATTTCCTCCCAATTATTTCTAACTTTCATTATGGTAAAATAAGTATTATATTATTACTAAAATTAATGACAATACAGATCAAATTACAGCTGAAATTGAAAGTTGGCATTAATATCAATCTATCCGTCTACTAACTGGAACACATTTCCCTTTCAAACAATTATAAAATCTGTATAAAATAATAAAACAACTGTACATTCTAATTATGAAAGTCCCATATAAACTGACATTTACTTTCTTTCTCATCATTATCATCATCATCAGCAGCAACAAAGTCACCATTGTCATCCTCAACCTCCTTTTTTTACATTTGTTTTCCATGGGGGGGGGGCTGAGGTGTTGTGTCAAATGACATTATTCTTTTCAATTCAGTCCCACTCTCTTACTTTGTCATTCATGCTCAACTGTCACTAGAGGTGAGCAAGCCAAAGCTTTCTCAAACCATGGCTCTGGCTCATGAACCAGCAGGTTAAAGAGATGGGAAAGAGCCAAGCCATAATTGCAAGGTTTTCTTTTTTTTTTTTGAGTAACTATCAACTGTTCATTCAGGCCAAACATGCAGGCTGAGAATGTTTTCTATTAGGTCTAGACTGTAGTTCTAAGCATTGTGGTTGGCTGGAATACCAGAAAGGGTGATGCCACATGCCACAGTGGTAAAAAGGGAGAAAATGTAAACATTTGTCATGGGAAAGGACTACTGCAAGACATTGTGGCTGGACAATTGTTTTAAAAAGATTTACAGCTCATCTTTAGGGTAAGGGTACATTATTTTGTTTACCACAGAGTGCTTGCATGCTTCCATAGAAGGTGAGGAGCCTGTTTTACTGAGAGATGGAGTTTAAGAGAGCTTGGAGAGCACTACCACTGCTAAGGACAGCATGGGCAGAATTTATTTCTGTTTGTTACTTTTTACCGAGGTATCCCCAAGTCTTTCATCTCACCCTGATTTTAGCTCAGTGCTGTGAATTTCTGGGAGATGCTTAGTGTATGCTTGGAGGTATATGTCTTCAAGAGCAACATGTTGAAATTACTACATTATTGTAACAGCTGTTTCTTTTTCTTTCACTTTCCTCACCATCAGGCATCAGATGTGCACAGAACTGGGCTGCTTTTTTGGGGAAGGGGTCTGAAGGCATCATGTGCATGAAAGTACAAGGTCATCATCTAATCATTGCTAACAAAGAAGTGTTATGACTTGTTAGGGGTGGTGTATGTGTTTACCAAGCACAAGCTGTAACAGGAAAAGGTTATTGTAGTTCTTATATTTTTTTATTCTTTTCTAAGTGAGAATTTACTATACAGAAAAGGGACTAACATTTTGGGGGCACAAATAGATGAGAGGAAATTGCAGTTGTGGTTGATATGATTTGTTGGAGGGAAGTAGCTACCAAAGAGCAAAGTTTGTCAGCATTATTATATTGAATAGCAACTTCACAGTTGGAGGTGGTGTACTTTCTCAGAAAAGGAACAGTTGACTAGGATAGTATATTTATTTTGTACCCAAATATTTAGGTCATTAAGAATTTGTTTTGATATTATTGTAAGTTGCCTTAAGGGTACTGAAATTTTGTGTCTTATATAATACTAGCAAAATCAAGCATTTCACAAGCCTTTTGCTCCTTCCATTTAGTAAGTGTATCTAGGTTTTACCAAGGGGCTGTCTGACCATTTCTTGGAAAGTGTGGTGAAGCTACTGTGCACCATATCATAATCATCATTAGAACGCAAGGTAAAAAAAAATTCTTTCTACTACCCAGGGCAACTTTCCTAATGCTGCGTGTGCTTATTATAATTTTTCTTATTTTTCATTGTCAGCAGACCATTAGGTTTGGCATATGGCAAGGGTGATGGTTGGGTGTAACCTGTTAGGAAGTGTGATCAACATTCTGTCACCATTTATTCATTTCAGTGAATGCTGGCAATGTCAATGGGCAGGATTCACGAAGCCTCCGTGTAAGAGTTATAACTCATACACGGAGGCTGCAGTTAAACGGAGTGATGTCAGCATGCTCTGCATATTCATGAGAGCATGCTGAATCACACTTAAGGCTAACACGGTCTGTGTAAGACAGTAGGGGGCGTGTCCATAGGCCGAGCCCTGTAAGCGGACACGCCCCAGAAGAGTAAAAGTGCCCAAAGTAAACACCCTCGCCAGAGTCCATGGAAATGTGAATAAACACAACACAACACATGTCCCCACAGACAACGAACATAAAATGTACAAATGAACATCACATAATTTTTTTTTAAATTGTAAAGATGTTTAACCGTGAGTGCGCTCATTTGCGCAGGCATGCCCGTAGCGCTGCTACAGTTAGCAGTCAGTGGGAAAGCATATAAGAACTAAATATGCAAAGTAAGCCAAGAAGCAATAGCGTAGTGGTAGAGATGTTGGCTGAAGAGCAGGCATTCATGGTTCAAGCCCCCACAACACCAATTTTTATTTGTAGCAAAATAAGCACGAAACAAGTCCCTGACAAATATGTACACATAAAATCACATTTTATGTAAAATGTAATGAAATAGCCCATTGATATTGAACAAATGTGAGGTAACAAAACAATAAAAAATGCCAGATGTGCCCATAGCTGAGCTACAGTTTAACAGGGTGAGTGCATCTGCCCGTAGGTGAGCAGTGGTTTAACTGGTGCAAAATGAGTGCCCATAGCTGAGTAGTGGTTTAACATGCTAAATCTATGTGCCCCTAACTGAGGTGAGCGTAATATGCGTGCTGATAGCCAAATGAGGCTTAAAGCAGCGTACCCCGTTTGCGCGGAGCTGCGCACCGTTCAAACAAGTTACCCGAGGGGCAACGTTGAGCAAGCCGTATCAAAACTGCCTTTACACAGACACACCCCTCAGCTTGTCTAGACAGTCATAAAAAATAAAAAGTAGTGGCCAGGTTCGAACCCAGGATACTATACACCATAGTCAAGGCACTGAACCACTAAGCCATGACAGCAGTACCTAGAAATGCAATAATAGCTAATATATAGGAATGAATACAAACTGGAGCATGACAATGCAGGTTTACTGAAGTTAATACAATTCCAAAATGGCCAATCACAGATATGTGCGGGAAAAACGGACTATATAAGCCCCATAGGCGGGAATACACAGCATAAACGATTGTAGAACTGAACTGCAGGCAGAATGACAGGAGTAGGAGAGGGTAGTTGCTTTCTAGCACAGAGGTGGGGCGTTGAGTAGTCCAGGTACATGGTCTGGCTCCTAGTCCACAATCATGAGGCCCAACTCATGCAGGGCCAGGTCCTCTGGGGAGCATACAGGGCTGAGGCGTGGGACCGGTTGGCTCATGATCTCACCAGTGCCACAGGGATTCCAAGGACTGGTGAGCAGGTCCGTCACCACCATGCAGACCTGAAGAGATGCAAGCAGAACCAACTGAACCTTTGGATCCAGGAGGCCTGGCAAATGCCCAACGCCCCACTACTGAGTAAGTTACATTTAATTATGTATGTAAGAAATTAAACTAGCTGATATTATGGAGATGTGTATTCCAATATTACTTCATTTATATTACAGCTGCAGGTGTCCGTTCTGCGAACCGCAGAGCCTATGGCGATAGGCTGGTGCGGTTGCACCACCAGGCAGGTCAGTAATCCACTACCAGTAACTGTAAAGAAATATAAAAGTATGACAGTCAGCAAAAGAGTGCAGTGAAGTCAGTAAGGAATAAAATGTGCAAGTAACAGTGTGAAAGTATTTGCAAGTATTGCTTGATTACAAAAGTGTGTTGCAGCCTGTAAGCCAAACAGAAAAATGAAAATGTCTGACATAAATTCTGAAATAAAAATGCCCCACCTGTAAGAAAATAGTACACAACCTGCAGCAGGCTGAAAAGTATAGCTGCAGAAGATGATGAAATCACATGTGTGAAATATATCCCTGTTGAAATACTGAAACATGACAGAAGTGAGACTGCTGGAAAGGATTGTAATAACTACAGGTAAAACATGTCAATAAAGCCTAGAAGTAAGTACCATCCTGAATAGTAAAATGAAAACAAGTGAGAGAGTGTGAGAAAGTGTCATGAATCCAGCAATACAGTAGTAATAACCCCTGAATAAAGTATACTGCAGTCAGTACAGAATGAAATGCATGTGAAAATCCAAACCAAACAGCGAAATCTGTTCAAAGTGTTGCTGCATCTGGAATGTGTATCCCAAAATCTGGATATGTTGCTCTCAGTCTGCAATATGCAGATAGTATGATTGTCTGATATACCAAACATCCACACTTGGCTATAGCTATATAAAGCAAATGTAGCAGGATGATGTAGCTGAACAAAGCTAGATATGAATGTGTATGAAGAACAATAAAATGTATATTGATGTTGCAGTAACAGTCCTATCACCAAGTTGAAGTAGTTATCATATTGGAAACTGTAGTTAGAACAGTAGTGTGTATATATGTGCAGCTATTAGAAATGTACAGCATATGTATTGGTATTTGAAGGTGTTAATATTATTTTCTTCACCCCACCCTATAACCACATATAACCCATTCCACGTGAAAATGGTATGTGCAATCACAATTAACACCCTGGATGTTTGTCCTGTTGGGTCATATATATTTGCATGTCCGTTGATGCATCTGCCCTGTTCATACATCCAAACCTGATGGCCTGTTGCCATCAATCAATCCTGCATGTTGTTGGACTGTGTATTGCTGTTCAAATTATGCATGTGTTATGCTTGCTGTTCAATGGTGTGAATATCTGGGTGTTTGGTTAATGGGAATACTAATGCATGCTGTTACAACTAATTGTGAATGGTATTATATGTCACTAACCCAAACTGTCATGACATAATGCAAAACATAGGATGACAGGGAAGGCGGGTTCCAGTGGACCCACCTCTCCCACCTCAGCTGGCGAGTGCACCTGGCACTAGTGCCCAGTCTAGACCCTCCTCCGGTGGCCCTGTGCCACCTGCGGGTGGAAGCGCTGCAGAGGATGGGACTCGCCCCCCCTCTGCAAGTGTGGCCGGAGGAGAACCACCACTCACCCTCTGTAGCGTCCGGACTGTGGTGCGTAGGGAGATTCGGGACTCTGTTCCCGAGCCCCTATGCCAGCTTGAGGCACAGGTGGCACAACTTACAGGCATGCCTGTTGCCCGGCCTACACAGCCCCGAGCACAGCCCCATCCTTGGCAGTGAAGGAACAGTGGCAACTGCCTATGGGTGGGGATATCAGTTCCACTGTTGCCATCTGTGGGCTCATGGGCTCTGGATATCCAAACCTCCGTCCCCGTCAATTGTGTAACCCCCCCACACGTGTCATACACCGCCCCTGTATGTGTCTTGTTTGTCTTGTCTGTTTACCTACCCAACCTACCTCCCCAGCTGTACCGACTTCCTTCACCTGACATACCACTCTCACCTGAAAAAAAAAAAAAAAAAAAGGGCACTCTGTACCCACAAAAAATTACGCCCCATACATAGCTGCCCATTCCGCACACATGTCTGCTGGACATGGAAACTATCAATTACAATTGGCTGTACAACAAGTATTATTGTTGTCCTGACACCTCTCTCAGGGGTGGAAGGTTTCAAATGTCACTCCAAATTACATACATATGCACAGCTGTTGCTGATGAAGAAATGGGCAGCTATGGGCCTTACCTACATCCCTCCTGCAAATCCCAAGCTTGTTTCCCTACTGTCTTACCCTCTTTGTGACCCCTTTTTCACCACTTTCCTGTCTCACCATTTTCATTTCTTTCAAAGAAAATAGCGCGGGTGTGCGCCAGAGTAAGCACTGTTAAGCGGTTGTAAGCGGGTGTGCGCGTGTGTGCGTGGAGCTAACCACCAGTGTGCATGCGTGAGCTCTGCGCAAACCAGCGATAACCCGGTTACAACTGCTTAAAAGTGCCTTAGTCACTTTGATTGACAGGTCCTGTACTCAGTTCAAAAGCAAAATAAAATCCCACTGTCAGTCCCAAACCCAGGACCTTGGAAACAGTAGTCTGTATGACCTACCACTAAGCCATGACTCTTATACAAAAACATTCTGCTAAAATAAATATAACATGTAATAGTAGGGATGAATGTAAAGGGAATATAGGATGTGTAGTACCCAAAGCATGTCATGTAGAATTACTGTCAAAACTACTGGATCCCCATAATAGTAGTTTGTGAACAGAAACAGCCATGCTAGTTGGTAGCTTGTAGGTAGTAATGTCAGTTAATGTACATATATAAATGCATGTATATGTACATATATATATATAAATACATATCTATATATAGTTGTAGGTGTCATTGTGCATACACACTTACTACAGGGAACAGGAGAGAGGAATGGAGAAATGTGAATCTACAACACAGCCTGAATCATGAGAGAGATACTAACCTTTACACTCACAGAACAGTGTCCACAGCATACCAGCATGGTCTCCGCCCTTACAATCTGAAAGGGCAACGCCTATCTCACATACCCTTTTATAGCACTGACCTGAAATCACAGTGAGAACTGCAATCAGTACACAACTGGCTGTATGCAATTAGCAAATGCTGGCTTACAATTGGTGCAGAGGCCATCACGTGGACCTATGCAGATACCTACAAAAGCATCCTGTACTAACACTCCACACATGCAATACATTCATTGCACTGTCTGGAAGCAGACAGAGGGAGAGAGGCAAACTGAGAGAAAAAAAAAAAAAACACGCTACACACTGTGACTCTAAGCTGTCAGCAGTGACAGTAGCAGCAGGAATCAGAAGCAGTGGTAATGCAACCAGCTGCGACAAATACAGGTAATGCAAAGTAGCAGGATAATAGTGTGCATACTGTGAACCCTCCAAATGTGTCATAGGTCTGTATCTATAGGTATGTCCATGTGATATGTTGTGTGTACGTAGTTCCACCAACAGGGGATGACTATACATTACATGTCAATCAGTGTTAGGCCATGATCCTGGCAGCAGTTGTCTGTGCGTTGCCCTCAGCAATGGCTGTAGTGACTGCTTTGAAAGGTCAGCCAGGTTCAAAAGGCAGGATCAGCCCATCACAAAGGCACACTGGCTGGGAACAAGTGTCTGCAGGTACCCGATATCACTGCATATGCATCCCATACTGCATAATTCCATAGCTTAGCAGACCAGGCCGGTTATGCATATGATGTGGTAGTTCCCAGGGTCAGTCGAGGTGCCTCCTTAGTGGTGTGGGACCACTGTCGCTGTATGCCACTGTCCAGGTACATATCCTGTAGTATGGCCAAGATAAATTATCAGTGTTATATGCGGTTGTATGTCCTCTTGGAGTACAGGTAGCACACATCCAGGGATACCATGAGGTCACAGTGATGCTGTGTGTTTTTCTTTGCTGAGGGCGGCCCTCACCTGGACATGTGAGATGATAGGGAGGTTACATACAGCTGTGATAACTATTTCAACTGGTGGGGGAGAAGGAGGGGGGATACGTGCACCGAACCTGTCTGCAAGAATGTTGCCAATATCTGTGTGTTTGGTGAATGTTAAGTAGGCGTGTATTAACACAGAGCATATCTGAGGCATTTGGTCCATATGTGTAACATAACTGAAGAAGGCCTTGTGGTTATCCATAGTGTTTGTGGCCATTTCCCTCCCAGAGTAGGCCGTGGCCGTTGTTATGAGGGTCCGTAGCATAGTACCAGTGCTGACCACAGATGCCTTCCCTTAATGTGAATCTGCTCTGTCCTGCAGTAGCCTCCTGCTATTGTTATACAATCTGCCTCTGTCTGGGGTCCACCGGACAGGATGCCTAACCTTTGTGCATAGGGTCTGGGTTAGAAATGTGTGTGCAAGTTTCATGCAATCTGTGGCATGTCCGTGGTAAGCATTTGCAAAGGGGTCAGCAGTGTGGGTTGTAGCTTCCACTGGCCCAGTGTGCTGCATGGATACCATCTCAGTCCTAACAAGTGAATAACTGTCTAATCACATACATATCAATGTAGTCTACTGTGCTGGTGGTGGGGGTGGGATATGTATATCCAAGCCGAGTAACTTGTGTCCACATCACACTAGTGGATGGCATCCCACATACAGTACCTTGGGATGAACCCCCAGAGTGAGGTTGTGCATTGGACCTGTCAGTGTGTGCTGACCGATGGGGCATGCTACTATGTTGTGTGGAATGTGGCAGGTATTGTTGCACAGGTGTTGGCTGAGCACTGATATCTGGCCATGTACCTGTGTATCCACCACGACACACACACATGCAACATATGGGAGTAGTAGTATATCACTACACATGAGTATCATGTATAGTATGTGTGCCATATATTGCTGACATAGTCTGCTGATATCCTGTTTGTGTTCTCTTCCAGGGAGATGGCGTGTCAGCGTAATCCTGCCTACTCTGCAGTGGAAGATGAGGAGATCCACCAGAGCCTGGTGCGGGAGTATGACATCCTGTTTTCCCGCACCAGTCAGAATCAGCAGGAGAGGGCTGCACTGTGGCAAGACCTTGTCCGTAGGGTAAATGATATTGGCACGCATAATAGGACATATGAGCAGGTACGACATCACTGCAGTGATTTAATCTGAAGTGTCCGTCAGCGTGCATCAGATATCCACAGGCAACAGGTTGCCACAGGAGGTGGGGTGGCCACACATCCCCCCCTCACCAGACTGGAGGGGCTACTCCTAAGTGTTGTGGCTCCAGCCCCGGAACAGCAACAGCAGTACACCTGCATCATGATGGAGGCTGGATCCACACAGCAGCACGACATGGAGCATGCAGGTAATATGCCATATATACACTTGACTGTTCTGTACACTGTTAGTTTATGCATGTGTAAGGTGTGTCCGTGGTATGTATCTGTCATCATAGTATGTAATTGTGCATGTGTGATACTGGCAATATCAGCAGCTGACGTGTGAAAGGCAACTGGTGTACTACTGCACTGTATCATATGCAATATCAATGGCACAGTTGTGCCCACTGACATTAATCTTATCATTTCTGCAGGTCCCTCTGGGGTTACAGCAAGGCAGGTCATCCATGCTGGTGAGTGTGTTTAACATAACCTATAATAGTCCTGATAATGCTAGTAACAGTAGTGTAACTCAGTAGTGCTCTGTGTGTATACTGTGGGGTGTGCATGTGTGCATGTGTGCAGGTGTGCCTGTGCCCATGTGTGCATGTGTGCATGTGTGCATGTGTGCAGGTGTGCCTGTGTCCACGTGTGCATGTGTGCATGTGTGCATGTGTGCCTGTGTCCACGTGTGCATGTGTGCATGTGTACACGTGACCATGTGTGCATGTGTGCATGTGTCCATGTGTGCATGTGACCACATGTGCATGTGTGCATGTGTCCACATGTGCATGTGTCCACGTGTGCATGTGTGCATGTGTGCATGTGTGCACGTGTGCCTGTGTGCATGTGTGCCTGTGTGCATGTGTCCACGTGTGCATGTCTGCATGTGTGCCTGTGTCCATGTGTGCATGTGTGCCTGTGTCCATGTGTGCATGTGTGCATGTGTCCATGCGTGCATGTGTGCATGTGTGCATAAGTGCATCATTGGTAACAATGTCTGGAGACTGTAAACTGTGTTTCCTGTCTTCCTCCCACAGGTTCTGGTGCTGCTCTGGTGACCTGCAGCAGGGAACCTGAATCTTGTGCCACGGGTACTGGTAATGATGATATTTGTGTAATGGTACAGGAAGGTGTGCCAGGGTCCGCCATTGGTCAGCCAATTGACAGTACACAGCTGTCAACCCCATCATTGTGCACAGTCATCCTGCCAGTACATCCTTTGTCACCATTGTCCCTAGGTGATGGACAGGATACAGTGGGCATAGACCAGGGTAATGTGGTACCTGTGGCACATGCATCCCCACACAGCAGCCATGGGCAGGGTCCTCCGATGGTACCACACAGACAGTTGCCCATGGGTTCTCGTGGGAGCATCCGTGGGCATACTGCCTCTGGCCGACGTGCCCAAAGAGGTCTGTCAACCTCAGCTATGTTTCGGACTGTCATGCAGGCACAGTCACGTATGGAAAAGTACACCAGACAGGGAGCCATGACTGACAGTATGCGTGACGTCGCGGATGCTATCTGTAATTTCACCGATGTCATAGACAGACGTTGTGGGGACATATTACAGCAGTTCCACAACCAAATGTCCATGAGCCAGGGCAATGGTGGGTGTTTGCGGTGTCGACGTGGCCGTATGCCAGCAACAGCAGCAGCTGGCAGTCGGCGCGGACGACAACAGGCCCGCGCACGCCCCCATAGTGCCAGCAGCAGCCCCAGCAATGCTGGGTCTGTGCTGTCATCGGAACGCCCCAGAAGACCATGTGCACGTGGCTCTTGACAGTCCCAACAGGGACCTGTGTCCAGTCAACAAACTCCCACTTCTGATGACAGTACCCAGTCTGGCTTAGTACTGGATACGGTACGTAGCACCCCTGCCAGGCACAGGTACCGTGTCCATGCCCACAGACACTGATCTGTATGAGCTGCCAGGTGCAGTCTGTGGCTGTCCACAAACCCCTGTATATGGCAGCCATGAGGTGGAACTGTGTGAGTGCATACACACATGCGAAATGTTAACACCTAGGGCGACCACATACACGCACACACTGCACCAACACTGCCCCACCCTGTACTTCTGCCCCTCACCAACACACATACACACACATGTCAATTGGTGGTATCAGTGGCTGACTCAGGCATACCTAATTCACACCCTGTGCATATGATGACACTGTGCCACCTCCTGCAATCTCCAACATCATTGCGGGAACAGGTAAACACGTTGCTGATGCACAGGGTGATTACATAGAAGTGTATTAGTAGTATCATGTTGGTAACAGTACAGTGTGCTGCTATGACTGTGTGTATATCCCAGCATGCCTGATGCAGTAACTGTATGAATGTCCTGAATTGTTATCTGCACCCATAGTACATACCAAAGTGTAACAGCTGCACATAATTGCATGCCGGTGGTAAGGATGTCAACAGATAGCCGCATACATGGGTAGCACAGGGGGGAAGCTAACGCAAGTAGTGATATGCAATGGTGGACATGTACAGTAATGGTGTCAAGTTGCCCACAACGACTATGCAATGTGGATGTTTGTGCATGTAGATATGTGTGCAGTACCAATGTAATCCAAATCACAAATAACTATGACATAATATCAGTTCTACCATGGGCATCTGCGCTGTGTATTCCTGAGTACATGTTTGATAGTGCCTACATATTTGCATTGTTACTTACTGTTATTGTTACCCCTTCTTTGTTGTACAATGCATTACTTCCAGCCCTGCTTACTGTAGCTTTGTTTGCATGCATGTTCGCTTGGGGTTCCCTGGAACACTGCTTACACCTGCAATGCAGAGTTACAGTGCTTCTGTAGACTCCTAGTGACATCTGCATAGTGTACGATATGTATGTCAACTTTACACATGACAGAACGTCACTGTCTGTCCTGTACGCATGTACGTTGCCTGTGACACATTGCACATGTCTTACCTGGCATTTACCCACGTGTGCAGTCATATATGCCAGTGCTATGAAACAGTAGCAGTACACCCACACATACACACCTTCAGTATGTTGTTCCCCATTGGCCCTATGTGTTGGTACTCACCATGGCAATCACACTACTAGGGTAGCATGTGCAAAGGTAACCTGTGAATCACCTCTATGGTCCAGTTGTGGTTTATGTGAGTCATGTGGCAATGTCACAGCTGCCACATGTATGCAGTCAGCCATCACCCTTGGCCAGGAACGTATAACACATGTGTGGGATGCCACCACACAGCCAATCTGGGGACTGAGCTCTCTGAACCCAGTAATGCCATACCCTGTCAGATGGCATGTCATATATACTACATCCTGGACAAACTTCAACCCCAATCCCTGCTGCTACTATTGATAAAACCCCTGAAGATGTTTCTGATAGTTTTGACCAATTCTTTACTGAGACATTTCAAGCCCTAGCTAGCCATCTACCTCCTAGCTCCCCTGGTCCTGAAAGTAGCACCCCTAGAAACCTACTTGCGTTCAGCTTCCAACCAGTCGCCACTTCACATATCCATACCTTGATTGAAAAAGTAAAACCCACTACACTTTCTGCTGATCAACTCCCTGCCGAGTACCTACAAAAATCAGCTGATGCTATTGCTTACCCCATCTCAAAACTAATCAAACGAACCATGGAAGAATCTAAATTTCCCACCATCTGGAAAATATCCTATGTAATCCCACTTCACAAAGGAGGCAGCTCTACTGAATTCTCCAGTTATAGGCCAATAGCTATACTCTCTCCACTTGCAAATGGAAACTTTATTCATAGACAATTCATGCACCACCTAATCCAAAATCGCCTTATGGCAGACACTCAGCATGGCTTCCGTCCTCATCATAGCACTACTTCAGGCCTCCTAGCCTTTACTAACACCATAAACCATACTTGCAACACTAATTATATATCCTCAGCCCTCTTTTTGGATCTTTCCAAGGCATACGATATGGTTGATTACCAACTTGTAATCCACACCCTGCAAACATTCTGTCTAGATACTGGAGCCTTCCAATGGTTTCAATCCTACCTGCATGGTCGACAGCAGGCTGGCCTTTGGCAGAACAAACTCTCTAACCTTCTACCTAACACCCTCAGAGTACCACAAGGCTCTATACTAGGGCCCTTGCTGTTCTCCATCTTCATAACGACCTTTATACTGTCATCCCAAAAGTCAGCTGTATCCAATATGCTGATGACTCTACTCTGATTTGCTCAGCCACATCTCCAGTAGAGTTATGGTCAGCTACCCAGACCACCTTTAATACAATAGAAAACTGGCTTTCTGAACATCGCCTGATCCTAAATCCCAAAAAAACGAAACTGCTGTTATTTCACCAACACGTAGGTCTACCGCTTTCACCTTTACCATAACATCAAATGATGGCACAATAATCTCCTCTGACCCATCTACTAAACTATTAGGTGTCATCATAGACAATAATCTCAAATGTGACCTACATGTTAACCAAATTATCAAAACCATCAATAAAAAACTAGGGTCACTTTACAGAATAAAAGCCTTCCTAACCCCTCCAGCTAAAATTGCCATAGCTCGCTCACACCTTCTTTCAACCTTTCTCTATGCATCCCCTCTACTCTCGAATATGAACAAGACTGTCCTTAACAAACACTCAATTTGCTACAACCACATTGCCAGGTTTGCCACTGGGCTGCCTTTTAGGACACATCATTGCATCAATCTAAATCAGCTTGGTTGGCTTGAACTACCTAGCCTAATACAGTATAACCAACTGATTATGGCCTATGAAATCCTCTATAATCCGCACATTACTCCTGCACTTCAAATATTATCACCCCCTATAACAAACTACTAATTCAGACTAGAAAATTTAATAACACAGCCGGTGATTCTCTCTTTGCAAACTCTGTAAGTAGATCCTGGAACTCACTTCCAGCTGATATTACCTTACTTTCTACCTTAGGTCAATTTAACACTAGACTCAAACAACATTTGTCACTTAACTGGCTATGTCAATGCATCAAGCCTGCCTAACTCGAATGTGTAAAATCTGTTAACCAGTTTACTGTGTAATTTAATTTAATCCTGACTTGTGCTCAGGACTAACTTTAACCTGTTGAACATGTTTAACTTGCTTACTTATGTAATCTCTGTAAATAATCTGTTTGTAATATGTAATGCTGGTATTATGTAATGCTGTATCTGCTTACCCTTGGAGCTTTTCTCCCCAGGCCTCCGCTGAAAATGGACATGCATCCAGTTGGACTATCCCGGTCAACAAATGTAAGAAAAAAAAAATATTACAGTGACTACAATACAAGTCAGACATTGACACGCACTGACAGCATGCTGAACACACTGGGGCATACGTGGGGACTCAGAATAGCATCCTGCCTAAGCATCACACACCTCCGCAGCTGGCACACAGGCATATGTTCTGTTAGAACAGAGCACATGCCACACATGGCACACACATCCCGTGTGCCACACACTCACAGCCTGTAGGGCTACACAACACACCTGCTACAGACGTGTCAGGTACCTGTCTTGGGTGCTGCATTGGGATCCCGCTCAACAGGCTGTATCTGTTGAAGGTCACAGTGATATGCCTCAGGGGCACTATGGTCCACCACAGAACACATGCATACAGGTCAGTCAGAGGCATGGACACATATGACTCACTCATTGACCATGCCAGTATGGCTGACCTGAGACATACCTCCCTGGACTACATGATAGGGAACATAGAATGGATCTCTCAGCATGTGGCACAGGCCAGTATGAGCCTGATCTTGGTTGCCAACATACCCTCACCAGGTATGCTACCACTATATGTGGGAAGGGTGTTGTATGTCTACATTATGCTCAGTCTCCAATGTCATTCATAGGGTATTCGCTGGCTGTCAATGTGTGCTTACATGCTAGGGAAGCCACAATGATGTGCAAGGGTCATCTTGCACGTGACACCCATGGCCCGATGTATATTGGCAAAGCTCCTTGATACACACATACTGCCTTATGCTGCAGGACACGGTTTACATAGCCACCTCCGCGGGTATCACACACGTTAGGACACTAACAGTGCTGCTACACAACAACAGCAGTGTACACCGCAAGATGCATGCACTGGACACTGTCCTCAGCACGGTGAACTGCAATGTCTGTGCAGTACCAGAGTCCTGATTCATGGCTCACAGGTGTTACCCATCACTGACAGGTTATGCCCCATACCATGCCTGTCGTCCCCTACACATGTAACACACATGGACAGGGGGTGGTATCCCAAGGCACCACAGATACACACACCTCCAGGTTGTTGGCACAGCACAAAGCATCAGGGCCTAATCATGTGCAGCTAACAGTGTGTCAGACTGCCATCTGGTTCATAGCCTAGCACACACAACCCTCCCATACACAGGAAGACCACCTATCCTCCATAACAACACTGGCAATATGACAGTCTCAAGACCTGTCTTTATATGGCTGGACTGCATCCAGCCAAACATTGTGCGTGAGCATTACTGTAGCTACAACACACTAGTTGAAGGGTTCACAGCATGTGGTCACTGAATTGCAGTGGAATGACATGTTACCACTACCACAACAGGTGGGAACATGCAGCACCTGTACATCGACTACATGTACACTATATGGCCCAGACCAGATGTGTATCCCCTGCTGTAGGTATTTTACCATATACACCCACACTGTATAGACACATATCACGTGCGGACCCTGCACAGTAAGACACAGTCATATTGGTATACATTACAAATACCATTTATCCACTCGAGGCATGTGTCAGACATGGTAACTACTGCAGGTCACAGGTATTTATGTGTATGTGTCACACATACATCATGTGTGCAATGCCATTGCTGGTTTAGGCAATGGCATGCATTGTTATGTACAAAGACCCACACAAGGTCATAATGTGTGACACAACCACACGTGGCAGTTGTGGGTTACCAAAACATACCTATCTGTACTCTGACAATGGTAATAGACACAGTAGCAGAGCACACTATTGGCATTACTAGCCAACTAGCCCTGTTTGGCTGTGCTGATAGTGTGGTGACATCCCCTGTGTTTACTGGAGGAATCTGCTGCATCTGATGTATTGTAGTATTTGCCAAAATGATCTGTTCTCTCACACTTGCATTTACACACACCCTATTACCCCCACACATGCACACTTGCCATTTGCAAGATTCATACCCCTACCTAAGTCACAACACATGAGAAAGACGCATTAGCAAAGCGCACTATTCGGATTACTAGATAGTTCCTCTTCTCTGGCTGTACTTATAGGGTGCTGACATCATCAGTATTTTGAAAGGGTAATGTGCATCAGGTAGTGTGATCTCCTGATTGCCAAAACTAACATGTTTTTCATACGGAAATGCACACACACAAAATCCCCACATCCAAACACACACACACTTGCCACTTTCAAACCCCTATGTAAATATGTTATGGCACTTGAGAGTGATGCTGTAGCAGGTTGCGCTATTGTGAGTACTGGCAGATGTCTCTTCTCCAGCTGTATGTATAGGGTGCTGTCATCATCACTGTTTGGAAAGGGTAATGTGCATCATGTAGTGTGATCTCCTGATTTCAAAAAAGCACATGTTTTTCATACAGAATTGCACACACACAGAGTCCCCACATCCAAACACACACACACGCCATTTACAAGTTTCAAACTCCTACCTAACTATATTATGACACTCAGGCGAAATGCATTAGCAGAGTGCACTATTCGAATAACTGGGAAGTTTTTCTTCTCCTGCTGTACTTATAGGGTGCTGACATCATCAGTGTTTAGAAAGGGGAATGTGCATCCTGTCGTGTGTTCTCCTAGTTGCCAAAAGGGATATTTCCTTCATACAGACTTGCACACACACTAGCCCCCTCCACACACACTTAGCATTTGCAGGATTCAAACTCCTACCTAACTATGTTCTGCAACTTGAGACGGACGTATTAACAGAGTGCGCTATTCGCATTACTGATAGGCTTCCTTTCTCCTGCTTTACTTATAGGGTGCTGACATCATCTGTGTTTAGAAAGGGGAATGTGCATCCTGTAGTGTGTTCTCCCAGTTGCCAAAAGGGACATTTCCCTCACACAAAATTGCACACACACTAACCCCCCTCATCCAAACACACACACTTGCAGGATTCAAACCACTATGTAACTATGTTATGACACTCGAGTTGGACGCATTAGCAGAGTGCGCTATTCACATTACTGGGAGGCGTCTCTTCTCCTGCTGTACTTATAGGGTGCTGACATCATCTGTGTTTAGAAAGGAGAATGTGCATCCTGTAGTGTGTTCTCCCAGTTGCCAAAAGGTACATTTCCCTCACACAAAATTGCACACACACTAACCCCCCACATCCAAACACACACACTTGCAGGATTCAATCCACTACCTAATTATGTTGTGACACTCGAGTCAGACGCATTAGCAGAGTGCGCTATTCGCATTACTGGGAGGCATTCCTTCTCCTGCTGTACTTATAGGGTGCTGACATCATCAGTGTTTAGAAAGGGGAATGTGCATCCTGTAGTGTATTCTCCTAGTTGGCAAAAGGGATACTTCTTTTACACAGTCTTGAACACACACTAACTCCCTCCACACACACGTGTACAGGATTCAAACCCCTACCTAACTATGTTATGACACTCGAGATGGACGCATTAGCAGAGCGCGCTATTCGCATGACTGGGAGACTTTTCTTCTCCTGCTGTACTTATAGGGTGCTGACATCATCTGTGTTTAGAAAGGGGAATGTGCATCCTGTAGTGTGTTTCCCCAGTTGCCAAAAGGGACATTTCCCTCTCACAGCCTTTCACACACACAAACCCCACTCACACACACAATGAGCATTTGCAGGATTCGAACCCCTACCTAACTATATTATGACACTTGAGAGAGACGCATTAGCAGAGAGCACTATCCGAAATACAGGGCATCTGTTCTGCACCTGCAGTATTTATAGGGTGCTGACATCTTTATTTCTACAGAGGTATGTACATGTAATACTACCTGTCAGGTGGGGGATAGCATATATATGCATTTGCAGCCACCTACGTCAGGGTCAGATATGCACATCGCACTGGCAGGTTATGTTCTATACCATGCTTTGTGACCACAGGACCTGTAACACACAACACAACCAGTCCAGAACACCACACCCACATCCAGGACACACACTTAGCTTCCCTGGGAACAGTGCCAGGATATGCAGGTGTTCACATACACCATTCCAGTTGTTAACATCAGGTACAGGCATATTGTGTGTGGAACTACTCAGGCCTCTACCACTTTACCCTACAGCCACTACAATTTGTGGGTCCATGTGCTATGGCAGAACCACACACCACAGCCACATGGGGGAATACATATTGCACCTGTCCATCTGCAACGTGGGTACTCACTGTTCCACACCAGAGGTAGACCACCATTGTTGATATCTGACCATACCCACCTTTCCCTGGACATCCATATCCCATCTCCACCCCCAGGCAAGGTTGTCACTGCACACAAACTGTATTTAGCACAAGCAGACTCTACACTTGTGAACACTGGGATGGACGACATCAGAGGACCCATGCTGGGGGACTATACTGGCCACTCAGCATAATCCTTGACAATTGCATTCTATGAGCATGTGTATGGTTTGCATTGATCATGCTATCCCACATATACCCATGACTGCTCCACAAAAAGACACCTGTCAGCTGTACACCAGCCATATATGCGCCGTACAGCAGACAGAGTGAGCTAATACATTGCAGAGCTGTAGCCCACAGAGGGAGGACATCTGTGAACAGTTCCGGCAACGCACTTCATTCACACATAATCATTACAACACAGTGTTGACAGTGGAATCGTCCAGAGAATGCAGATAGGGCTCCCCTCAGACTGTTATTGACGGACACCTACTGTCAGAGATCCTCAGCAACCCTCTCCCAGCACACACTGACAACATGGCTGTGGCTTAGCACATTCAATCCCTGGGACCTCCACGGTGCCCCTGCTTGACAGAGGCACAGCTCACTAGCCTCACATGTTGCCTTCTGTGACCTACTTTACAGTGGCACAGTAGCCTACTGTCCTGGGGATGCAGATGCCAAGCACACTCTGGCTGAGCTGTCATTCCCTAGGGCAACAAGCCTAGTATTGACCTCTACACCCATATGTTCAATTGTCGGATGCACAATATTTGTTGTGCTGTTCTACTGTTTGCAGGTCTTTATTGCCATAGCATTCCCTGTTCCTATGACCAACTTGTGTATCTGTGGAAGATGTTTGCATATGACAGCGATCCACTATATCACTTATGTCTCTGTAGTCATTTACTGTGTGCACTGGGCAGATTGCTGTGTTGTGGTTGGTTCCTGGACTAACACGTACAAATACCAGATATGTGTGGCCAACTGCTAAACGGAGATAAGGCCTAAGTGTGTGAGCATGCCCAGTTCAGCCTTTCCATGGCATGTTGTCTGACATATGCCTCATTTACCCAAGTGTGCGAGCATGCCCAGTGTGAGCTTTCCATATGTTGCACTCTGAAGTCCACCACATATTTGGGTGTGTGAACTTCAACAATATCTCACGTTTATGGTTGTGTGTTGGGTGTCATGTTGTGTACTAACTGGCCAACTGCTTCGTGTCTGCCACAACAGGGATTATACTGTGCCTGCAGGGATTGCATGGGATACTTTGCAGACAGTTCTCAACATACTTTCATAATGACCTAACACTGTAGTACCGTATAGTGTACTGGTTCAGTACTTTCACTGTGGTGGACAGTATCCTGGGCTTTAGTCCTATGACTGCTTGACATCATCATAGTGAGCACAACAGACTGTGTAGGGGCCAGTTGTGCACATATGACCATGTTGCATTATGTTCAGATATGGACTACCTACACCAGGCTCGTCCAACATTGCTAGTGTATTCCACAACATGGGTGGACATTGGCAAACACTAGCTATGTTCCCTAGGCCATTTCTGATGCTAGTCACAGGGTGTGTTTGTCCTTCGACACACATTGCAACTGGAGTTTGCCATGACATATGTCATGGTTAGTATACTGTGCCTCCGTCTACCTCTAACATAACAGTGATACCCAGGGTTAGCCTACCATCTCCTATCCACTCATTAGGATTCCTCTTGAGGGGTGTTGATATGTGACACTCTGGCTGACCTGTACCAGGAGTTTACTGAAGAGTGGGGGTGCCTTCTGTGTTATGGATCATTCTGTACAGCTTGTCCTATGTATGTCAGTGCTGGGGTTCAGGTCTCTCATGTGCATAGCTCACTGCCATTCAGATTGTACAAGGTGCAACATGTTCATTCATTACAGATTGGACATGGCTTCATACATCAGGCACAGCTTGCCTGTAGCTGGGCAGTATGGCAGTGTGTGGGGCTGCAGTTTGTTTACTCAGGCAACACATAGCATCTGTTCATGCTCTTTGCTACTCCTGGTGGGGTACTGTTGTGGAATTTACAGTTGATGGAGGTGTCTGCTGTGGTATATCCCACAGGGGCTATTGTAGTCACTTGTGACGCTGATGGAGGATGACTGCAGAGCCACAATGAGTTTCCCTTATCTACATCTGCCAACCTTCATGTTTGGGTGGGTATATAGTATATGTTTCTGTGAACACTACAGCCACATGTTTGTCCAGTGCAGGATATCTATCACCTTTTGTACCCAGGTCTCACATTACATGTTAGGTACATCATGGGTTAACACCTGTGTGGTAATTTGTGGGCACTTACTGTATATCCACGGTGGTTGTCTATACACAGTTCTGCAATTAGCTTGCTGACATGGCTATGGCTACAGTTGTCTGTTTGTAGGTGGCCCTTTTGTGGGTTGCATGTGTCATCTGGGGGTTGGATATGGTGGGCTGTTTGTACTCCTCTGCATACATGTTCAGTCACAGTCCTTCCATGTTGGCCTATACCTATGGGACATATATACAGAACGGGGGGGGAAGACCAGGCCTTGTGGGATGCCACTCATATCTGCTTTGTAGTCTGACATGGATGCGGCATGTCTGACCATGTCAGTTCTGTCCTTGGTCTGGTTTGCAACCCCTCTACTGACATAGGGGTATATATTTAAGGTGGTGAACATATCCATACTGAACTCGTATGGTATTGTCTAGAAGCATGTGCATGGTCCAGCTACACTGTGTGGACCACATTGCCCTCATCAATGACCTTAATGACTGCTTCAAATGGGTCAGACATGTTTAGGGGCAGGATCTGCAGTTACGACAGCCACACTGTGTAGGGTCCAGTATCAGGAGGTCCACAATAGCCTTCTGTCTGTGGGACATACTGATCCTTTCCATAGCTGTGCAGAACAAGCTTGTCAGGATCCTGGGGTGGTAGTTTGGAGTATCCATTCAGGCAACACCTTTGTTGTGATGGACCACTGTTGTTGTACACTGCTCTTTGAGTACATATCCTGTGATAAGGCTGACATTGGGCAGTAGTTTGATTTGGCATTCCATTATTCTTGGAGTCCATGTTGGCCTCAGCACAGGACACCATCACATACCTTTGCTGCTGTGTGTTCTGCTTTGCAGATGATGGCTGTTACCTCAGCATCTGCAATGTCAGGGGACCATCAGTCTGCTGGGATAGGTATTTTGCACTCTGGGGGGGGGGGTGTTTGCACTGCACCTGACAGGTTGTATGTTAGCAATATGTGTGTGTATTTGGTATGTTGTTTGTAATATCTGTGTGATTCGGAGCATATCTGTGGATGCCCAACATGGTTCCTACCATCAGTTGGGTAAGCCTTGTGATTATCCTTAGTGTCCTGTATGTTTTGTATCTTCATAGGTTCATGGGTTCATACTAGGCTATACACCCTAGGCCATTAGTAAGCCTAGCCAGAGTGTGTGTGTCTTTTGCCACCCCTTGCTATGTTCTATTATGGCCATTTATGAATTTCTTCACTGTGCCTCTGTCTGGTCGTGACACAGTGAGGACCCCCAGTATACATGTACGATCATCCATCCACTTGGAAATATTCCTGTTGAGGGGTGTCAGTGAGGGGATCTGCCTAACATGGATTGGGATCCTGTTTCTGGGTGTGGGGAGCCTCTGGGTTATGTATCTGTCCCTCCAGCACATCTTATTTCATTATGTGTTGAATCTGACATCTGTCACTCTCACAGCTCCAATAGCTTTGATTTCCTGTGGTGGAGCATGTCCATTACTCCTGTGTTGGACATGGCCTTGTACAACAGACATACAATGCCTCTGTGTAGGCAGTCTGTGACTGCATTCAGCTGGGGTGTCTACAGCCAGGCAGCATATGACATATATTTCACACCCTTTATCCTGTTGGTGGGGTAACTATGAGGTCTTCCGAACCGCTGCAGGTGTCATGTACGGTACAACCCATATGAGTCATTGTACTAGATTATGGGTCTGATGAGGGAACAGTACAGCGGCACAGTGACCTCTGTTGATGTAGATGTGAATCCTTTCATGATACGGTGTCCAATATCGACAATCTTCCTAGCCACATTGGCATTGTGAGTGTCACATGACAGATTACTGTCGACCTGTGTCCCTAGGTCCCTGATTACTCCTTGCATACATAATGGTTTGCCACCTATGTCGTAATTTGTGTGTACCTTGTCTGGTATTTGGTGGGACATTCATACTGTCCAGTGTCTTCAGGATGTCTGGGTGGAGTTCTTGTGTGTGAGAGTGTGGTCTGTCGCATGCTACAGACTGTACAGCAGTTTTGACTACAGTTAGCTGCAAATGGGTGGTCTCCACTGCTTTGTGCATTGTCAGTTACCTGGCCATATGGGTGTCTGTGCTGCATATGGATACTCCCCCTCCTTTGAAATTTTGGTGCAGGTGTTGGGGCCATAACACATGATATGTGGTATAACCTAGTAGTGCTGGTGTGCTATCACTAGGCTTGCAGCAGGCTTTTGTCACTGCACAGACATCGATGTTCTCCATAATGGGAAGTGCCTCAGGGGCATGCATATTGCAGTTTACACATCTGGCATTGGTCAGCATTACCCATATGTTTCCTACCACTTATGTTTTCTAGGGTGGTGGGTAGTCTTTTTGGCCTTGCCTACATACGGCTCTATGGAGGCGGCAAAGGCCTTATCCAGTATCCAGACGCACACGGGTAACAGGTGCAAGCCATCCCTGGAACAGCAGCATGGCTTGTCATGCTTGACATCTCAAGCAGACAGACATTAGACCCTCTTGGACTGACAGCTGTAACTGTGCCAGCTGTTAAACATGAGCATTCTGTGTTTGTACTGTGGCATCATTCTTGGTGAGGGTTGGATGCTGCACACAGCCACTGTCATACCGGCCTGGGGTACATACTCAGAGGGACCATCCATGTCTCTTTTCATGTTGGCCAGGGAGGTACATCTCAGGTAATTCACACCAGCATGGACATTGAGTGCATCATATTTCTGCTTGCTTTGGGGTGACCTGCGTACTTGTGTTATGTGGCATTTTGTGGCAGCCTACAGGCAGCTTACTCTACCCTTTCCCCTGTTCAGTCTGGTGAGTGGGACAGCAGTGTGTCTGCCTATACAGACACCTATTACAACTGTATCAGGCATGTTGTTTCTCCTTCTGGCCTGTGACTGTTTGGCACACCAGCTTTGCATACTATTCGTTGCATGTGCTATGTTTGAAGGCTGTGGTTGCTTGTGATCTGCTTTGGAGGCTTCTGTTGGTGTGGTGTGTTTGTAATTAAGGCCTCCGGGAATATTTGTCTGTGTATATGTGTTTGGTTTACAGTTGTGGTAGGTCTATGTGGGACTGGGTTTGTGGTGTATGTGGTTACCTTCTCCTCCTGACTAGTTTTGACAGTACTGATTTGGTGGAGCTCAACCTCAGGTTTGGATACATGGTTGCATCTATCACATATATTTGTATTTATTGGGGGGTGTTGTGGTTGTCTGTGTACTTGGGACTGGTGTCACATTGCCTCTGGATTCACAGATTCTACTTGTTGTGGCTGGACTTAGTGGATCGTATGTGTGGACATATGTTATTGCCATACTACTGGTCAGTGATTACTTCTCTTTTTATGTTTGCTCTATCATGTGGTAGCTTCCTCATTCTCTTGCATGGTTTGGTAATGGCTGGAGTACAGCATGCCAGATGCCTGTGTGTATGGCGTTGTGTGTTGCTGTTATTTGTGATTGCATACTCCAAGCATTCCTGGCTGTGTTCATGGAATGCCTGTATAACATGTTCTGTGGTGTGTCCCATATTCTGCACTTGCACAGGGCCTTTTGTGGATTCAACATCAGTTTGGAGGGCTGCAACCTATGCTTTACACATGTTTTTAACTGTGGTATTCTGGCCAGGGACTGGGGTCAGGATGTGTATATCCAGTGTGATTACTCTATGGTCTGGTCTTACCGGTGAGGGGTACACTTCTCATCTTGCCATCTTGTACACATGTTGCTGATTATCACATCCAGTATGCTTACCCCTCTTGTGGGAGTGGTACATTGTTCCTGGGCATTTTGGTTTATGGATTCTGGGAAATTTTCTCCTACTGTGTTTGTGCTAGTATAATGCTCCCGGTGTATGTCTGGGTATTTTCAGTCAAGCAATATAATGTGGTTTGGGGGGGCTTGATATATTCATGTATTCTGACATAGGCCAGGTGCAGTTCCTGGTATTAGGACAGTAGTCTGCAGCAGGCTATATACTGGGAGGCGGTTTTAGCCATTGGTATTTGACCATGGCTAATCCATGCTGCTTCTTGTTGTGGTACCAACATGGGGGTGTGGTTATCCTTGACATTTATTGCTAGTCACCCTCCTTTTGTAGCTTGTTCCATGTTTTGTGGCTGTACAGCACAGTATGAGGTGTGACATGGTAGTGTTAGGGTGCTGATGTGAGCCTTGACCCAGTTCTCTATTACAGGACTGGTATCTACATTCTCCATACTGTGTGCGTTTACACTGCACACATCTTGCTGTTTAGACATCTGTCATTGTGTAGCATTACATCTAGGTTCCTATCCCTTGTGGAACCTATGAAGGTGGGTTTGTGTTTTGAGACTTACCTATTCAGGGCATGCTGTGGGTACTGACAGCCTTTGCCAGTATCCATGGGGCATGGCATGATAGGTGCACACCACCCCTAGCAGGTGGTGCATCATGTCATGCTCCGCATGTCTTCTCAGCCTGAAACACATTTGCTCCCCTTTGACTAACTGCATTACTTCAGCCAGTTATTGCACTTGATCATCCCATCATCATTTTGTGGCTTCATGCTTGGTGGTGTGCATATAGTACATGGTGTTACATTACTTAACACATGGCATTCATGCCTCAGGTGGTGCTGCAGGGCTGCCTCTGTCGGATGCGCATATTACACTTTCCTGTACATGTTTGTGAGCAGGTCATGTCATTTTAGGCATCCATGTTATTATTTGAGTGAGTCAGAGTGGGTATCATTCCCAGGGTTCCTACTGAGCCAGTGTATGTGCTATGCATTGCCTCTTTGCCAAGGCCAGGGCATACTGGGCACGCCTCCTTCTGCCTACTGGGGCAGGCTCAGGTTGTTCCTCCTCCGAGTCATGCTCTGCCTGTGATGGCCTTGGCAATGGTGGGGGGCTGTTTGGCCCGGCCCTATGCTGGTCCTGCTGCAGCTGTTTTCGCAAGATCATATTATGTAGCATAGCACATACCATGACAATTTGGGTACATGTAGTTGGTGTGTACTGCAAGGCTCCACCAGATGTGTCCAGACACCGGAACCGTGACTTGAGCAGCCCAAACACATGCTCTATTACATTACGTGTTTGTGCGTGTGCCTCATTATGGCGTTCCTGTTCGGGTGTGTGTGCATTTCTGATGGGTGTCATCAGCCACGGCTCCAGTGCATAACCTGCATCCCCCACTAGGTGTCCGTGTGGGATGTCCCCATTGGCAAATATCTGGTACAGCTGCGTCAAATGCCAGTTGTGGGAATCATGGTAACTCCCAGGGCAGCCAGCACACACATTCATTATTATGCCCTGGGCATCACACACGACTTGGCAGTTGATGGAGGGGAAGCCTTTGCAGCTAATGTAGGCCCTACCCCGCTCACCGGCTGGTGCTTTGATGCGTATGTGCATGCAGTCTATTGCACCCACTACCTCAGGGTATTCCGCTATTTGCTGGAAGAGATGCATATTGCTGGCCAATACCTCACGGGCATTGGGGAAATATACATGATCACCGACATGTGCTGACATGGCATCCAGGAACTGGTGCAGTACCCTGGAGGCTGATGCCTGTGATATCCCCATCATATTGCCAGTTGGTCTCTGGAAGGTACCTGTTGCTAGTATTCTTAGGCCAACACATACCTTGGTTTCCACTGGGATGGGTTCCCCTCTGTTGGTTCTGTGTGTGAGGCGTGGCCTGCACAGCTCAACTATTTGCTGCAGGAGCTCTCTGTCCACTCTATAGCGCTCTACTATCTCCAGCTCATGTAACCAGTGGTAGATGACCCTGGGCCTGTACACTCTTCTCTGTCTCCTCACTGTGGGTTGTCTGGCACCATCTGCATTGTCACCACCCTCAGCAAGTCGCCTATGTCTCATTATGACAGCTATGGCAGCCCCTAACATTTCTGCTCTGAGTTAAGCTTTTTCAGTTTTCACTTCTATTAGCTTACTCCTGTCTTGCAGTGTCTCTTAAGAGAAACATCCTGCACTACTGTTTGCAGAGTGTTAAGTGCTGGGCTGGGCTACTATTCTGCCTGTGTAATTGCCTGCTTCTAATTGTTTTCACCTGCTAGCTTCAGCAGTTATCCCTGCTAGCTTCCTATTAATTCTGTTGCTTCCTTTTTCCTCTCTGTTTCCTCAGGGGGGAGCAACGTGCATACCATCAGAAACATGCTCACAGTGGCTTACACGTGCGCACACGTGCTTACATGGTTCAGAATCTACTTATTCGGGTTAAAATGCGCGTACACCCACGCAAACCCTGTTACACGTCTGCCAACAGCCTGCAACATACTCAGCTTGCCCTACACACGCGCACACCAGCGCAAACAGTGTTAAACATCTTCCAACATGCTCCCACATGCTCAGTCTGCCTTACACGTGCGCCCACTGCCCTACTCGTGCTTCATGGTGTGCACACGTGCGCATGCACGCCCAGCAAGAAACTTTGGTGTAAGTAACAGTGTCCACCTTCCATTTCTTGACTTTCCATGACTTATCTAGTGGCACACCTCTTTCCATGATCTGTGTCTGTCATCTGTCATGTTACACTGACCTCCACTGAACTGCATTTCTTTCTACCATTCCCCCCTGTGATGTCACCTATCTCCTACTCTATTCCTCCCCCGTATGTATCTCTTACACTACTCAGACTGTGCTCATTTGCTATGTGACTGTGAGATTCAGTATCCTAACCCTCATTTACATGAGATTGCCTACTAATGCTTAGTTACATGTCTTAGACTCAGCTTCCCCCCTTAGCAACCACTACACGGTGGCCATGTTGTTTTTGGTCTGCTGGTCCCTGCATTGTCATTCCATGTATTGCATGAAACCCACATTTGTGGGTTTATAACCTTCTTTTTTATGGTTTTATACAGCGCAGCCCATTTGCGCGGGGCTGCGCTGGGTTTAAACATAATATTTTGGCATCGGGTTATATTGCCAATGGCCACATATTTGGCCATTGGCATGCTGCCTGAGTCATATGCACCCTTTTTTGGAGCTGACATGGCTCCGTTGTGGAATTTGCAGAAACGTACTCAGTTGTCAACTGAGTACATTTCTGCAGCTAAAACGTCTCTTACACGGACTGGTTTCTGCTTCGTGGATCGCTAATATACCTCATTTGCATACCTTTTGGCTGCAAGTGAGGTATTTAGCATCACGCCAGTCCGTGTAAGAGACGTTTTAGCTGGTCTCTTACACGGAGTTTAGGGCTGTTCCTGGATCGCGAGGCTTGCATGGAGTGTTGCACGTCTCTTACACTCCGTGCAAGCCTTCGTGAATCCTGCCCAATGTCTTTTTGGCTGTAACTGTATTTTTTTAATTAACTAATTTGCTCTGAACTTCCAGACATAGTTATTTTTAACTGAGTTACTGTTCTGATTATCTACTCTGGATTGGCTCTTAGTGAGTTCTAAGAGCCAAGGCAAACCCTTGGCTCAGCTGTGGCTTGTCTCTTTTACAGAAATCCTAGGCTTACCCACCTTTAACTGTCACTGGTCTTGTCTCATGCAATCTATCTGTTGGCTGGAAGTCTTCATCTCCTCTTGCATTCTTCATGCCTCTCCCAGATTTGTTTTACCGAATTGTCTTTTGTTTTCCTGCATGACTGACTGAACTTGCACAATTTCATCTCCTTGACCTTCTCTACTACTGATGCTTCATTAGCTCTATAGCATCCATCTTTTTATCTACATCAGGCATTTCATCTCCAACAAATCAAGCTGACTTAGCTGTTCTGCTTTCATTGTCAAAGTGTCTGTGCCTTAGAAAAGCATGTCGCACCCAACTTTTCAGCTTTTTGGTATTCTTCTTTCAGAGACTACCCCTCACACTCTGTGCCATTTGGCTGTATCACTTCCTCGGATTCGTGCATTGACCTCCTCCCCCTAACTTCCTTTCTCCACAAACACACCTCAGGGAAGCTTGTAATTATTAACCTGTTTCACTTTTTCCATTATATCTCAATTTTCAGCTTCTGAATTATCTCATTTGTTAACATGACCATGGTCTTCTATGTACTAAGTTTCATCCCATGAGTCTTCAGTTTAACATTCTGGACCCAAATTATTTATTGGAGCTACTGTTTAGAGTCTTCTTGTAGTGCTGCATCACCTGCATTTATTTATTTTTTTAATTTTACATGTGTTGACCAGGGAGTTCTGGCTAAGTACGAAGGCCTCTTTTTGATAGAGGCCTGAGGAGAAAAGCTTCAGTACATGCAGTAAAAACACAGTCTTTTAAGTTATATAATATTAACAATGTCAAGTGAAGTGCAATTAAAATACATTTTACAATGTCAAAATAGATAAGATAGTAACTATCATACAGTACTAAGGCTTCTTATACTAATCATATTCTACACAAATATAGTTAAATGACTATGCAGTAGAATAGATGTCACAATACAGAGTACTGAGTTATTTACAAAGGGTGGAAAGCAAAGGGTCAATTTAATTGTGAGATATAAATAAAATGAGTCATAAAAGAGTTAAGAGAAACATAGGTAAAAGGTGGGGGTGGGTGAAGACAGAGTGATAGTTGGTAACAGAGTTGCGGAGAGCAGAGGTACAGTAGAAGAAAAGGAAGAACATAGATATGTTATTCTTATCCTGGAGATATACAGCTACAGAACCAGGATGTTGAGAAATTTTTTCATTGTTGTGTTTGAATGCCTTTTGGCTTTCAAGAACCCTGAATGATTGTGGGAGGGTCATGATGCATTTTGGGCTATAGTGATGGAGATACGTTTGTTTTTAGAGCAAAGAGCTTTGATAGGGTGGTAGTGCTGAAGCGTGCCTCTTGTACCAGAAATTTATCAGGGTAGTATATTAGAGTATGAGCTGCAAGTAGCTGAATATAGTGTAGGGGATGGGTGAGTTTACTCCTATTTAGCTGTTTAAGGGCAGAACAGTAATGAGTTCTAAAGTGGCAATTTTCATTAAAGTGAACTATTTTATTGCAGCACTGTTTGCATGGGCATTTGTAGGTTAGTAAAAACTGGTGAAGCATACTGTAGGGTATGTAGTAGGTAGACTTTAGCTATGGTGTCTCTAGTTCTGTCTATTAAGTGGGATTTTGTTTTGTACAAAAGGCCAAGCTTTTGTTTTTTTTTTGTTTTTTTAATCAAATTTCAAGTTGTCATCAGCTGTGAGTGACTCCTAAAACTGGTGTTAGAGATCTGCTCAATCAGGATGTTATTTAATGAAGTGATTTTGACAAGAACTTTGCTTTAGGAGAATGTTTGTTTTTTGAGAAACGTAATGTGTTTTTTTTTTTGTTTGTTTTTTTGTGGGTTAATTCAGAGGGTCTATATTATATTCTCGAATGCCAACAATGTCGAATCTGACATTGTCGACACGAGAATAGCGAACGCTGAGAATCTCAAATGCGTAAATGGGAATTTTCGTAAGGGGAGATTTCCGTTTACTGCAATGTAGTGCAGATTTGGAGTTGGTATATTTAAGAAATGGGGGACATGTGGGGGGTGCAAGGGGACTTGCCCCCCTTCTTAAACCCATTATGGTACTTTTTTTCTTTTTTGGGGGTCTTTTTGTAAGGTCGAGGTTTGAAGACATCGACCATATGGTATCGGCCATATGGTGTTCGATGTTTTCAACCGTTGATCTTACAATATAGATCCAATTCAGAGTTGTGAGTTGTCTAGACAAGATTCTATGGATGTAAAGGATTCTTGAGTAATTTCTTGAAGTTTTTGTAGATTGGAGGCTGTGCATGTAAGTGTAGAGTCATATGATTATTATACAAGAGCAGCATGCTTCTAAGCAGCATGTAGATCTTTTATGTTGTTTCTTTAGGCTTTTCCCGGTTAGGGGTCACCACAGCGGAACTCCGGTCCGCTAATGATTGGTAGTTGATTTTTACGTGCCGAGTTACCAGCCCTGACACACAACCTTCAGTGAAGGTACGCCCATTCACGCATGTCTCCACGCAGAAGACGCTCTTGCTGAGAATCGAACTGGACAGCATCTTACTGTGAGGTGACAACTCTACCGCAGCACCACCACAGCGGGTCATGTAGATCTTTTATAAATGTTTTAAACAGGAGGGGTCCAAGTATGGAACCTTGTGGCTCTCCTACAGTAATGGGTAGAAATGATGAGCATTCTTGCTTCCATTTGACTACTTGGAATCTATCTGTTAGGTAGCTGTTAGACCAGGAGTGGGAGGAGGGCAGAAACCCAAGGAGGACAGTTTTAGTAATAGCTTTTGTGGGAGATGGTGCTGAATGCTTTGGACAGGTCTAGGAGTAAGGACAATACTAGGTTTCTGGTATTTATTTTTATTAATTTATCAGCAAAGTGAAATACGGCAGTAGTGGTGCTATGGTTGGGACAAAAAAACATGTGTGGGGGGAGTGAAAATAGTTTAAGATAAGGTACTGATGTAAATGGGGAATGGACGCACTGTCCTAATATTTTACATGATGGTAACTGGATGTCAATTGGTCTGAAATTGGAGTAGCCAGCAGAGGGTTCTCCTTTATGAAGAGGAAGTTTTTATGCTTTCTTCCAAATGACTGGGATATGAGGGTCTGTAATGGATCTGTTTATTAGTATAGATATTGGATATGACAGAGCTCCAGCTGCAATTTTTAGGAATTCCCAATGAAGGTTGCCTGTAGCACAGCTTGCAGTTTTTAGCTTTAGAAGATATTTTCTTATGGTGGAGGTAGGGACAGGTCTAAGTGAGACATGAGTTTCCATGGGGCTTTGTTGTTGGGGGTTGGTTTGATGATGGGGTTGTCTTTGAAAAATGAAGCTACAGCTTGAAGCAAATATTTGATAAAGCTATTAGTGACTAATGATGAAGTGTATTCTAGGGAGGGAGTGGGTTGTTAACTTTGGCCTGGATTTAGTAGATTTTGGACTGATGACCAGCGTTTTTTATGATTATTTTGGTGTGCCTGTTGTAAGTTAAAGTAGTGGAGTTTTTTTGTCAAGCCACATACTGTGGTTTTGGTTCTTACCTGCCTTTTGAGCATATTTTTTTTCTCATATTTCTTGGTATGCCATGCTTTCCAGGCCTTCTCTCTAAGCACCATTGGTTGCCTACTGCTTTTAAGATAGCCATATAGCTGGATTAAGTTTAAATCTTTTTCTACTGATGGGAACATTTTCACTTAGTATATTGGTAAAGGTTTTTTTAAATATGAGGGTAGCTTTGTCTAAAGTAATATTTTTAACATATTCCAATTGTATTGCTTGAGAGTGCAGATGAAACTGTCTACATTAAAATTTGATAGGTTATCCATATTTTTGTATGTGAAATGTTTTACGGGATTGCATACAAGCTTGCTTGCAAAACTGGGCAGGTGGTCACTTTGCCAAATAGTGTACCACAGTTATAGGTATTACTGGATTTAGTCAAGAGAATCCAATCTATAGTAGATACCTTAGAGGAGGACTTGTTATATCTTGTTGGTATATTGATTAGCTAAGAGAAATGATACAGGTTAATAATGGTTGTGGGGGTATTAGACACAGTTTGCGCCCAGTCAATGTTAAGGTCCCCAAGGATGATGGTTTCTTGGGATATATTGGTAGATGCCCAGGACAGTATGTCTTCTACTGTGCTCCTGTTAATTGCCAGGGAGAATATATAAGGTACATATGGTCTTAAAGATTTTAGCACAAGTAAGGCAATAAGAATCTATGCACTCTAGAACGATAGATGCTTTTTCTGATAAAAGAGATATGTTCAGGTAAATTGGGTATATGATAGCTACCACACCCATTTTATTTTGATAAATGGTCTGCTAAAAGGATACTACACCCTGGTGAGAGAATTTCAGTGTCTTTGACTTCAAGTTTTAGCCATGTTTCTATGATACAGAGAATGTTAGGGTTGGAATTAGACATGAAAACATGCAGTTCAGTTACTTTGTTACAGATGCTTCTAAGGTTAATGTTTTGAACTTTTATACTTGTTTGACCAGAGTTGCAGGAGTGAAGTGTTACATTATTAATGGTTGCGTGGGCCATAAGTAGAGAGGCTGATGTGGTTGGACCTGGGTTGGGGTGAATGCCACCACATAGCTGCTGAGTGGGTAGGGATAGCAGGAATACACAATGCCACTTGGCTTTAATTTATTTATTTTATTTATTTATTTGCAGTTGATTAACCAGGATAGTCCATTGGGCCAAAAGAACCTTTTTCAATGGAGTCCTGGGGAGAAAAGCTCCAACACAGATTACACAAAGATTACAGAGATTTACATTTCAAACAATTTCTGATTACAAGACAGAACAAAATACTGAGGTTACAATCAAAAATACTAATTTTTTTTTTTTTTAGGAGAACATTGTTCAAGTAGGATTAGGAAGTGAGTAGATAGATGCAGAAGGCTTTCCGTTTGCTAGGTACAATTAAGAAATTGATTACTAGCTTCAATAATGAATTTGTGAGATGGAAGACTGTAGGAAGTGGAGAATGATTATGTGAGGTGGGAGCAGGAGCATTCCCATATGGATGTTAGGTGGGAGTGATTTTTTAAAGGTAGGGAGGCTAGTGATGGTACGAATGGAGGGATGGAGTTCCATAGGCATGCTACAGAAAACGACAGGAGGTTTTGTCCTGGGGGACGAAGGGGTCTGTAGACTTCTATTAGGTTTTGATTGGTAGATCTGAGTAGTCTTTGTGTGTGGTGTATTTTAAAGGTAGTGGACAGGGAGGGACAGAGGGATGGCTGGAAAATGAGTTAGTGTGCATAGGTGAGCTGAGTATAGGAGAGGTTCAAGCCAATTTAGTTTGTGCAGTGGTGCACAGTGATGGGTTGAAGATTTGTTGCTAGTTGCGAATCTGGCTATTTTATTATAACAAGAGGATAGTTTTGTTTTGAGAGATGATTGTAGCTTTGTTAAAAGAGGGGCACCATAGAGAAGGGAGGGTAAGAGAAATGTGGTAGAGAGAGTAAGCTTGGTAGCTGGGGTGAGGTATCGATTTTGTCGGTAGAGCAGGCCAAGTTTTTGGTGTTTTTTTTTAATGTTTAGTAGTAGATGGGAATCGAATTTAAGCTTGTTATCAATTTGAACTCCTAGTAGTTTGGTTTCAGATACCATTTCAAGAAGTGTATTATTTTGACTGGTGGTGGAGAATATTTCTCTATCAAAGGTGTTGGTTTTAGAGGGGGTAAATATCATTAGTTTTGATTTAGTTGCATTAAGTGCAAGATGGTTGTCTTTCATCCACTGTTCTTTGGTGGAGAAGGCATCTTGAGTCAGCTTTAGGAGAGTTGGGATGGAAGAGGCAGCACAGATGATTGTAGAATCATCTGCATATTGGATGATGTTAGCATAAGAGATAGAGCGGTAATAATCATTAATGAATATATTGAAGAGGAAGGGGCCTAATATGGAATCTTGTGGGGCACCTGTTGTTGTGTTAAGGACGGAGGAGGTGGCTTTTTTCAACTTGATGGCTTGTTGCCTGTTGGAGAGATAGCTGGTAAACCAGTTGAGAATTGAAGGTGATAGGATTAGCGTAGAAAGTTTAGTAAGTAGTAGGTTATGGGAGATAATGTCAAAGGCCTTAGAGAGATCGAGTAGGATGGTAGATACAGTGAAACCAGAATCTCTAGATTTATTCACAGTTTCAAGGAAGGATAGGAGGGCCATCATAGTGCTATGGTTGGGTCAGAATCCATGTTGGGTAGGAGTTAATAGGTTGTTGTCTAATAGATAGGGAAGGAGTTGAAGATGGATACATTTCTCTAGAATTTTTTAAATTGGAGAGAGGATGGCGATGGGCCGGAAGTTGGTAATGTTAGTATTGTTACCTCCTTTGTGAAGGGGAATGATGAAAGCCTTTTTCCAGAGTTGTGGAACAAGACCTTCTTGGATAGAGCAGTTGATTAGGATACTGATTGGGAGGGCAATGGCTTCAGCAGCTATGCTGAGAAAATATGAGGGAATGTTATCAGGGGCACTGGTGCATGGTTTTAGCCTCTGCAGGAGGTTTTTTATGGTAGAAGTAAGGATTGGTTTCAAGGAGAATGTAGGGGGTTGAGAGGTTGTAGGTTGAGAGGTTGTAGAATGATAGAGTGGAGATGGAGGGGGTGTAGGGAGAGGACAAGTGGAAGTAGGAGGTGGATAGTTGTTAGAGAAGGAAGAGGTTAGTTTGGAAATAGAGTTAATGAAAAAGAGTTAAATTGGGTGGCAAGATCATTGTCTTGTACATTTGGGCTAGGGATTGGGTTTTCAGTTATACCAGGTTTTAAGAGGGTGGTTATACCTCTCCAGAACTTTTGTGGGTCGGTTTTATGTTTACTTTGAAGTGAGGAGAAGTAGTTTTGACGGTCTGCTGTGATAAGCTTTTTAACCGAGTTATGAAGAGTTTTGTACTTATTGAGGGAAGTGGGAGATTTGTGCTTCTGGTAGCGTACCCAGGCTTTGTCTCTAAGTCGCATGGTAGTTAGTGTGCTTTTTGTTAGCCAGGGGGTAGTTTTGTTTTTTATTCTTCTAGTTTTTAAGGGAGCATGAGTATCTAAAAGATTTAGGAAAGTAGAATTAAAGTGTGTGATAGCATTTTCCAGGGGTAATTTTTTTTTTCACTAATTTGTGGGTTGGGTTACTTACTTTTATACACATTTGTTTAAAAAGATAGATGTGAGATATGTTGTAAAAGTTGTGGGCTATACTGAATGAAATATGGCAGTAATTGCCATTTAGAGCAATGTACTGAGTATTAGGTATAAGCTGTTATTCAGAGATATATGATGGTTATGGGTACAAGAAAGAGAAGAACAGCTAAGTGTAGTACTTTGAATAGCATGCTAATTATTATGTGAGTGTTCAATTAGTGAAAATGTCAACAGGATAGTGATAGAAGGTTAGATATGGGTTTGACTGGTTGTGGCTTGTGTGAAGTGGTAGGGGTTGTGAAGTTACAATATTGAAGTAATCCAGATTAAAGAAAGAAAAAGTCAGTAACAGGATAGTGTGTGTGTGTGTGTGTGTGTGTGTGTGTGTGTGTGTGTGTGTGTGTGTGTGTGTGTGTGTGTGTGTGTGTGAAGAAGGGTTAGAAGTATAGATGTAAACCTTTTCATGATTGGTGGTAAAGTAGTAGGTGGAGATTAGCTTAGGATAACTGTATATCGTGTGGTGGGTAGGAATTAGGGCTAGGTAGGGGGAATGGAGTGGGTTCAACTAATCAGGTACTTTAATGGGAAACCTCCCTTATCAGTCTCAACAAAAAGCTGAGAGCCCTTATCAGATCCTGTGAAGCCAGTTATGAGGGCAGAATTGTGACTGACACCAAAAACAACCACAAAGCCATCTATAACTATATCAAAAATCCTCAAAGGCAATAGCCAGATTTGCTCTGAGTTATTGCACAATGGCACCTCCTATATTGAGCCAACAGATATAGCCAATATACTGGCCAATAGATTCAGTGCCAAATTTACCACTCCCCCCAAGAGCCCTATCACAATACCAGATGAAAGCCTGGTACCCACCATTTCTGCAGCACAGGTAAAAGCTGCATTGTCCAAAGCCAAGAATACAGCCTCCATGGAAACTGATAATATCCCTGGCTGTGTCCTACATGAGCTACAAAATCAACTGGCAGCACATCTGTGTGCCGTGATCAATCACAGCCTTACCTCAGGCTATGTACCTAATGAATGGTGCACTGCTACACTCATCCCACTCCATAAAGGGGGAGCAACTACAGACCCTGGGAGCTATTGCTCAATTAGCCTGACAAGACTGGTATGCAAAGCTATGGAGTGCATCATCATGGACCTGCTTAACAAAGATATAGGCATATGGAGTGCATCATCATGGACCTGCTTAACAAAGATATAGGCAATCTCCAAACTCTTGTCCCCACACAGTTTGGCTTTTTCAAGGGGAGATCCTGCCTGCTGAACATGGTTGACTTCTTTGAGGCAGTCACCAAGGCTGTGGATGAGGGTAAGGCAGTGCATACAGCCTAGCTCGACCTGGCCAAGGACTTTGATACCATTCCCCACTTAGGTATTATTGATAAACTCACCAAACTAGGCATCAATCCTTACATCACTAGGTGGGTTGCAAATTGGCTCACAGACAGGACCCACAGAGTTAAAGTTGTGGATTCTAAGTCAGACTGTCGATCAGTCATGAGTGGAGTCCCACAGGGTTTGGTCCTGGGCCCTCTCCTATTTGTCATCTACTTCTCAGAAGTCCTACCAAAACACAAGGAATCTGGCTGACCAAGTTCACTGATGACTGCAAGCTAGGAGTCATTATCAACTCCCAAGTGATGCAGACATCCTACAAAAGAGCCTCTCTGAGACCAATGACTGCTGTCGGAGCCATGGCCTGAAGCTTAACACTAAAAAATGTGTTATCATCCCCTTTGGGAAAAACTCAGTTCCCATGAATTACCATGTTGATGGGAGCCCACTGAACATTGAAGGGTCCATAAGAAATCTGGGCAGCCACCCCACTTTCGACCACCACATTGCCACTGTGGTCAGAATGTCCTTCTATGTGGCACATCTTATAACCAAAGGTTTCGCATCCAGAAAGAAAGAGGTCATCATCCCTCTCTACTCATCCCTCATTCGACCAATCATCAAATATAATGCCCCATTTGGCATGTACCTGACCAGACACTTACAACACCTAGAGATGCCATAAAAGTACCTCACAAAAAGAATCCTAGTCCTTAAACACATGTCCTACATGGACAGACTCAAGAAAATTCAGCTCTTCTCAGTCTCTTATTGTCTACTTAGAGGTGATCTCTGCTTGACTTACAAAGCCATGTCCAACCCATCCTTACTTGAAATGCTACACCTAAAGAAATCCAAATCCCCAGCGCCACACACTCCAGAGATCACAACCTCATTACCACAATTAACAGAACATGCTGGAGGGACAGGTTAATTTCCCAAAGACTGCTCATACTCTGAAATAAGCTTCCCATTCATGTCAAGCAGAGCACTGCACTGGCCTCTTCAAGAAAAATCTTGACGAGTGGATGGGTAACATAAAGTTCACTCCAGGGATCATTCCAGCTGCACTACTGGATACGGGCACTGTGAACTAACATCGGGTGGCACGGTGTCTGGGGAACTTTTTTTGGGCTAGGCTTGTAAAGGCTTCAGGGCCATTAGCCTAGTACACACCTATGAGCCTATGAACCTATGACCCCACAGATGGTTGATCATCAAAAGCAGTCAATAAGCTATTATGTTTGTGGATACAAAGAGTCTTTGAATTCTAATCAAGGTGAGTCACAGCATTTAATTTAATTGTTGTGGACTTTACTTGCTTTCTTCAAGGAACATTTGCACTGCTAAAGTAAAATATGCTAAAATGTTAATTTAGCTTCACTTTAAGCAGTATAAGGTCTGAAAATGGGGGTGGGGGACTCCTACATACAGCAAAATTGTTGATCTGTCCCCTCTGCCCTGTTTGCTGATGTAGACTGTCACCAATATGAGCAATAGGTACTCAGAGCTGAAAACTGATGCATACCCACTTCCACATGAAGTTCCCCTGTGAATTCAAAAATTGTTCATACCTGTGTCACTGGGGTCTCTATTAAAATATTGAAGTCTGACAATATCAAGTACGATATTATCAATACGACAATACCAAAAGTGCACTACATTGAATGTTTAAACGGAAAATCTCTGTAGGGGAGATTTCTGTTTACTTCAATGTAGTGTGTTCTCAGATTTTATATATTTAAGTAGGGGGGTGTGGGGGGTGCAGGGAGGGGTTGCCCCCTGCCTACACACTGTTTAGTTTTTTTTTTTTTAATTTAGTATTTTTTTTGGTTTCGATGGTTTAAGACTTCGATCACTAAAGTTCGATCTTTAGTGATTCAAAGTTTTAAACCTTCAAGATTATAATATAGACCCGTGTCACTGGGCCCATGCAGATGGCCTGCACTAATTCTTCTGTTTCATTACTTTAAATTGTCATTAGTCTGCTCAAATGAGTTTTTTTTTTACATTGACACATACTTTTTCTACATTAAGCAATGCCTACTTGGACTCTTTTTGTCATGTCTGGTGTCTTATCCTTTATCTGTCTCATTGCAAGCATCAGGTCTTTTATACACCATCCTAATTTGTGTTTAAACTTCTCATCTCTCATCCCATTTTCTACTCTTGTGTGTACATTCTCCTCACTAAATTAGGTTAGAAAGCACATTATAGTTACCCCTTTTTTGTCTCTGCTAGGAATATTGTTATATAAAAAATGCACTATATTCATCTGCTTTTACTGTATTTGTGTTTCTTTCTACTGTATTACTTTATTTTGCTTTTGCTGCTTGTTCTTAAAAGTATTTAATTGCATTTATTGTGCTGCATTTATTATTGCTTCTTAGTAGCTTGATTAAATTGTAACTGTTATTCTAAGCCTTTGGTTGAAGCACTTGGGCTTCAGACCAGTTGTTTTACATTAAGAAGGTTTGTTGTCTGCACTGTTGTGGCAGGACAGACAGCTTACATCCTTCGACGTTGTGAGTTGCTGATTGAAGGCATAGTGTCTGTTATTCTAAAAGTGTATTAGTTCTGGTTTAAGCACTTGGGGTTTGGGCCAGTTATGTTACATTGAGAAGGCATGGTCTGCACTCTTGTGGGAGGAGAGGGTAGATTCTTGCCTTCTGTACTGAGAGTTTCTGGTTAAAGGTTTATTGTGCCTGCTTATTTGAACTGTTTCTTTCTGAAACTGGTACGCCTTGTTTGCTGTAGCATCGACTAAATTCAGACCTGCTGAATCTAGCTTTGTTTGTATAACTTGAGCACTAATCCAGACCATCTTTTATTGGAGAAGGTTCCCCTGCACCCTAGTGGCAGGAGTGTGCAGTCAGAACTTGTCTGATTGAAGACTGCTGAAACAGGGCTCAGATTTTAACTTTTTATTGGTTAATTTGTTGAAATCAGTTTGCTCATTTGCTACTGTTATATTTAAAAATATATACATATATATACACTTTATGCATCGTCGCTTAGCTAGGGTTAAACTATTCCCGGCTCCATAAAGTCTGCTCTTCAAATTTTCCCTTAGAACTAGCCAGTTTTTTAGTTTTAGCACTAAAATCTTTTTTTTTTTTTTGAGCTCAGCACTTGTTCAGAACTCGTTGTAAGCACTAAATAAGCTACAAATTACTACAGCACTCAATTTTCCTCACTTGTCTAGAGGAAAACAGTTTTTAGTACTTAATAAATAAGCACCTATCCAGGCATGTGTAAGGGTCAGCTCCCGGTGTTTTCTCCTGTCTTCTTGATGAATCTGGGCATCTTGGGGCAATGCAGCAATTGCCTCATGTACACAGACAACCCTCTCCTCCTACCACCCAACACTAGACCTGTGAGAGATGCACTTATATAGCCAAACTGGAAGCAAAACTCTCTTCACCCAAGACTGGAATAGACAGTCAAGAGGAGAAGGTAAACACTTGCACCACACCACACTCATCACATAGTCCTTCAATATCTACACCACCAAAACACACACATAGAAAAATTAAACACACACCTGCATTCACAGACGCTCTCAATAAAAGTCTGCTCAAGCAACAGAGACCTCCAAAGCAGAAACGCAAGCAACTTCCATCCCCAACACAACCCAAATGACACATAGCCCACAAACTCAGTGTGCCACTCAACCACAGCCCATAAGGCATAACAACATACCCAACAATCTAGCCATAGGTGGCTCTATAGTCAGGCGCAATGATGTTCCACTCA
The DNA here is from genome assembly GCF_019279795.1 of Protopterus annectens. NCBI lineage: Eukaryota > Metazoa > Chordata > Ceratodontiformes > Protopteridae > Protopterus > Protopterus annectens. The sequence goes on from NC_056735.1 coordinate 435,289,038, forward strand.
CCAGGCTAAACAAGGAGAAACCTACTGTCAGCTGCCTGCCAGGTGCCAGGATCCACCACATAAAGCACGGACTCAGGTCACTCTGCAACAAATACAAATATGACTCTGTCATTGTCCATGTTGGTGTGAATGACCTGAAATGTACCTCCCTGGACTACATGAAAAGAGACATGGAGGAGCTCTCCGATCTTGTAGCCCAGACAGGTATGACCCTAGCACTGAATAGCATCCTGCCATCACTGAGAATGATACTACAGTACAAGAACAAAATGATTGACTTCAATAATTGGCTAAGCTTCTGGTGTCATTGTAAGGGGACCCAGTATCTGTCTGCCTGGGATAACATGATCGACAGACCATGATGCTTTGCCAGAGATGGCCTGCACCTGACGCCCTTGGGATTCTGGATACTGGCTAAGGCTCTTGCCACTCCTATAGTGCCTTTTTTAGGCAAGGTTCAAATGACAAATTCACCACCTTATCAGGTACAAGCAAGCAAAATCTGAGGGTAATGCTACTCAATGCTAGAAGTGTAAACCTCAAAATGCATTCACTCGAGGCACTCCTTAAAATGGAGAACATCGACATCTATACAATGAAAGAGACTGGGCTCAAGGCTCCAGAGAGCACCCCTGCATTATCAGCCTATAATCCATACCACACCTTTCGGCCATCTAACCTGGACCGAAACACTAAAGGCGGAGGTGTGTCCATATTCATTAAGGATATCCACACCTCCAGGCTAGTTGCTCATCATAATGCATCCAAGATTATCCAAGTGCAACTAACTCTGGGCAAGACTGCAATCCAAATTGTAACTTCCTACAGATATCCCACCATGCCCCAGGATTCCCACTCTGCATTTCTTGATACACTGGAAAATATTAGGGTACAACCCAACACCCTAATAATGGGAGATTTCAACTACCCCACCATTAACTGGGAAAACTACTCATGTACCAACTCTTTTGCTCAACGTTTTCTGGAATTCACAAATTCCAATGCCTTGGATCAATTTATCCACACCCCCATCAAGGGCAGCAATATCCTAGACCTAGTCATTACCAACATGGGCAACCGGTGTTCCACACCAGAGGTCAATTCCTCTTTGTCACCTCTGACCACAAGCTAATCACCATAGACATTCACAACCCACCCCCCCCCATTAGGGAAACCACCGTAAAAAATTTCTGCAAAGCCAACTTCACGATTCTTAAGACAGAAGTGGCAAATTTCACGACACCCATGCAGATGGACAATAGAGGTATGACTGCTGAATCCTACACAAATGCACTTTATAAGCACTTACACGAGTGCATGGATCATGCTATCCCTAACAGATCCAAGATGCTATCCTCCAAAAAAGGAAGCCGATCTGATGGTCCCCTGCCATAAATAAACTCTACAACAGAAGAAAGAAACTGTTGCAAAAAAGAGTAAAATCCCATTACTGGAGGACCTCCCTGGTCATCCTCAGTAAGAAGCTGAGATCCCTCATAAAATCCTCCATAGCTAGTTACGAAAACAAAATCTCCACTGATTCTAAAGACAACCACAAAGCATTCTATAGCTATGTCAAGAATCTCAATGGAAACACTCAGATCTGCTCTGAGTTACAGCAAAATGGCACTAAATATACAGAACCAACTGATATTGCCAACATCCTGGCAGAGAGGTTCAGTGTTAACTTTACCCCCCTCTCACCCCCCTAAAGGGCCCATCTCTATACTGGAAGAATGCAAAGTTCCTGTGTAATCACGGCTGCACAGGTAAAAAACACATTCTCCAAAAGCCATGAACACAGCATCCGTGGGACCTGACAACATCCCAGGTGCATTCTACATGAACTGCAGAATGAACTGGCACCCCACCTAAACACCATGTTCAGTGATAACCTCACCTCAGGTTTTGTGCCCACTGAATGGCGCACAGCAATGGTTGTCCCACTCTACAAAGGGAGAGCCACCACAGACCCAGGGAACTACCACCCCATTAGCTGAACGAGCCTAGTCTGCAAGGCCATGGAACATATCATCATGGATCTTATACACAAAGACATTGGTAATCTCCAAACTCTGGATCCCACCCATTTCAGGTTTGTAAAAGGCAGATTATGTCTCCTAAACCTGATAGACTTCTTTGATGCAGTCACCAATGCCATAGACGAGGGTAAGGGGATTCAAACAGCCTATCTAGATCTCGCCAAGGCTTTTGACACCATCCCCCACTCTGGAATTATAGATAAACTCAGTAAAATAGGTATACATCCCTATGTCACAAGATGGGCTGCCAACCGACTCACTGACAGAACCCACACTGTGAAAGTAGCAGACTCCAAATCCAACTTCAGACCTGTGACAAGTGGAGTACCACAGGGTTCAGTCCTGGGTCCTCTCCTGTTTAGTATCTACTTTTCTGAAGTACAGGCTAACACAGAAGGTCTTGGCTAATGAAGTACAGATGACTGCAAATTAGGAGCCATAATCGAAACTCCTAACGATGTGTACATCCTACAAAAGGGCCTCACGGAGACAAATGCCTGGTGTCAAAGCCAAGACCTCAAGCTCAATGCCAAAAAGTGCATTGTCATCCCCTTTGGTAAAAACTCTGTACCCATGAGCTTCCACATAGGTGGTAGTTTACTTAACACCGAAAGTGTGATAGGATTCCTTGGGACACAGGTGGACAGTAGTCTCTCCTTTGATAATCACATCACCACAGTAGTCAGGAAATCCTTCTACATGGCACACCTCATCACAAAAGGTTTCTCATCCAGGAAAAAAGAGGTCATTGTTTCCCTCTACTCATCACTCATTAGTCCCATTATAGAGTACAACGCCCCTTTTGGTATGTACCTCACAAGACATCTACAACAACTGGAAAGGCTGCAGAAATACCTCACAGAAGATTACTGGCCTCAAACAGATGCACTATGCAGACCATCTCAAAATCTCCAGCTTTACTCCCTCGCATATCGTCTACTCAGAGGCGATCTCTGCCTAACATACATAGGTATGTCAAACCCAGAGCTGTTGGACATGCTCCGCTTAAAGAAATCCCAATCCTGCAAAGCTACATGCTATAGGGACCTAAACCTTGCCACTACAATAAACAGAACATGCTAGAGGGATAGATTCCTGTACCAGAGACTTCCCATACTCTGGAACAAACTACCTATCTATATCAAACAAAGGTCCTCATTAGCACTCTTCAAGAAAAATCTTGATGATTGGATGGGAAATAGGAAATTCACCCCAGGGATCACCTCTGTGGCTCTGCTCAACAACAGCACAGGAAAAAAATTGTCTTGGGTGGCGAAACCCAGGGTACCTTTTTGGATAGGATTATATAGGCCCTAGGGCCAATAGCCTAGTTCCTACCTATGAACCTATGAACCTATAAATATTTTTCATCAATGACATAGCTTTGTTTCTTTTTTTGTTTTCATTCTCCAGTTTCTGTATGACAAACTAAAGAGGAAGATTTCATCTGTCCTCTCTAATTGGCTATTGTGGGTTGCAGTGTTTGCATTAATGGCACTAACATGTTTCAAGCCACCTGGTAGTCTCATTGTGGGTTGTCTTTAATGTACACATGAGTGCTTTGTATAAACACTGTCTGGCACACAAAACTGCAAAATACACTTTCATGATTATTGATATGGTCAAGGGCAATAAATCCAACAAAACCAGATGGCATTCTATTTTAGATTCTAAAGAAAAGAAATGGATTGTAAAACTAGGTGGATTATTCCCACCTGGCCTTAATGAGCAATTTTGAAAATGAGCCAATGGAGTTGCACTTTTATGTATTTAAACTGTAGCATTTGACTCTTCTGGTTTACACTGATGAAGCCTGTGTTTTTTTACCAGCCGAAACCGGTCTGGTTATTTGTTTTTATGTTATTATAATTAATAAATGTTATTTCCAGGTCACAGTTTGCTGGCTCAACTTGTTTTTTTGAATCTTATTTGCTTTTTGGAGCCGTGCAATTGTCCACGTGCAGGAGGTTGATTTTGGGTGTTGTACTGCTTACTACATCCTGCTGGGGGCCTGTGAACCTGATGCTGGCTGCATGATTGTCTCTGCAGTCCCAAATATTGTTTCTTCATTTTTGCTCATTTTTTGCTCCACAAGCCATCTGGATTATATTCTTATCATTTGGAGGATTTGCCATTAGAATATCTGGATATCTGGAAGATACATGGTATCAAACTTAACTTTATTTTTCATTTTGGTTCGAAGTTTGGTGTGTCGGCCTAACGTACGTGCAGCATCAGCGCCTCATTTGTTGAAACTCTACAACTTTTGCATCTAAAAAGGTACT